>NC_057810.1:714551366-714851366 GCF_018294505.1 Triticum aestivum | reverse complement strand
CTCTGGAACCTGTCCTGCCAAATTATTGGTAGCTATTCTGTACCGGCTTCAGTTCCTGGGCGCAAAAAAATCGATTTTTCTGAAATGAAACAGTCTGTAGACATAAAACATACACTTATTTTCTTCTTACTTTCACTTTTACATTCTGGGCATCCTGTAACCACCAAAGATGCAGGCGTGGTCGCACTCAAAGTCAAAGGGCTCCAGAGTCACCTCCTCCGAGGGCTTGGACTGGTCGGCCTTGAGCTTCTCACTTCCCTGGCAACGCAGCCTCGGTGTGAATGGTTGAGTCGATACAGTTTGCGTATGAAACATCAGCTCAAATAAAAAAACATCAGGAAAAACATCAGCTCAAATGAAAGCTTCAGAGTTACATGAACAAGTCTACAAGCACTGGTGGTGAACAGAGCTTTCTTCCTCTTGCGTCCTGATATGATCATTCAAACAAATATGTTCTCATATTAACCAACAGGTGCCTTTTTCTTTGATATGCAAATGTACAAAGCAAACCGAACAACATGAAAAAGGTAAGAGTGCAGAATATACATACACTCCCTGTTTGTCAAAGTATAGACAAACAAATTATACAATACAGTACAAACGTCCAGCCAAGGCTCATTTAGAGCTAAAAATAGAGATAAGGTGGCAACATACAAATAACAATACAAAACAGTACATACGTCCAGGCTAATTTAGAGCTACAAATAGTGATATGGTGCAAACATACAGATAATATTTAGATACAAACAATTTACTTGCTGCAGAGTTGGCCACTTCATGGTGCACTTTCTTGAGTTTTCTCCATCACGTGAGCCCACCTTATAGCGACTTGCACATAAACCATGTCGTACGTCCTATCAATAAACCGGAAGAACGCATCCCTCCAGGTTCTCTTCATCAACATGGTGCAGAAAACTGTCCACAGACCCACCACAAACCCAATGCTCATGGCAATGTAAAGGGAAGGCATATCATTCATATCTCCGAGGCCACTTTGCTCTGCATTATGTGATGAGCAGTTCCCGCCGACAGGACCTCCACAAAGGCCAGGGTTGCCGATGTAGATATACATCTGGTTATCAAGAGCTTGTAGTTGTTGTCCGGATGGTATTGCACCGGACAGATTGTTGTATAACAAGTTCAAGTAGCTCAAATAAGTTAAAGCTGACAAACTTGATGGTATTGCACCAGAAAACTCATTGAAGGATAGGTCGAGTGAGTCCAACTGCCTTAAATCACCAATGTGGTTTGGGATTGGCCCTGTGAGTTGATTATTTGACAAGTTCAGATTGGTAAGCCCAATGAGTAGAGTTATCTCCTCCGGAACATGCCATGTCAAACTATTACTTGACAAATCAAGAATCACTAGTAGCTTGTAGATTGCAAAGGTATAGTCACGTTTTTGGTCCTTCGTGTTTACTGGGATGCTCTCTTCAAAAATGTAATCCTCTGTGTCCTCCGACACCACTGTCATCATTGCCTTCAGGTTTGACAAAGACCATGCTATGCTTCCTGATATGTTGTTGTATGCTATGTCCAAATAATGGAGACTGTCAAGGGAAGTGAGATTCTTTGGAATATGACCGCTGAACATATTTGATCTCACTCTTAATATTTTCAGATGCGGCATTTTTTCTGGCAACCATTCTGGCAATCCTCCAAATAACCTATTGTAAGAAAGATCAAGGAACATTAACCTTGACGACCTTTGAAGAAACTTAGGGAATTCACCAGTGAGACTGTTGTTATTCAGGGATAAGCTTAGCATGTCAAAACCAAATTGATTTGTAGAGTTTGCATCAGATTCCTTCCAGCACTGTATAATATCTCCAGTAAGATGGTTTCCTGATAGGTCCAACCTATTCAGTCTAGTCAACTGGCATATAGACGACGGGATGGTGCCTGTAAGTTGATTATTAGCAAGCAAAAACTCTCCAAGTAGTGGAGCATTCAGCTCTGATGGTAATAACCCAGAGAAAGAGTTTGAAGATAGGTTTAGTCTTGATATATTTATAGGTAACCGTGGAACTTGTCCGGTAAACTTATTGGACCCAAGATATATGTGGTCAGCTGACATGTGTTGTAGATCTGCCGGTAATGAGCCATGCAATTTGTTTCCTGATGCTTGCAAGAATGAAGCTCGGGAAAATGTCACCCAAAACCAATCAGGAATAACATCATCTAGATTTGCATTACTAAGAACAAGAACATCAATGTCAGATTGCCATCTAAGCCACTCTGGAAAACTGGGTCCCACTTGGCATGAAGCGAAACCTGCGACCTTCAATCTAAATGGAGGAACCCATTTTTGTTTGATGGCTAATCTCAAAGAGTGTGCTGCTCGGAAGATCAATAGGCAAAGGAGCAGCGCAGTTCCTCGGATGAGGAGCCCAAGCTTAATCATGTTGGTTGGAAATGGCAGATGGAAATGAGACAGAGCAGCTTCTCTCTTATGCTGCAATATATAGGAGTATGGCCTGGCCATCAGGGCAAACGTTTCCTGTAGTCAAGTTGCAGCTAGATTTTGTTGATTCAGACAGTCAACAATGACAGGCTGAGGTTGGAATTTCTACCCAAGATTTGGTCATTAGCTTGGACCGGAGACTTTCAATTCTCCTTTTTTGGAGATAATAAGGAGTGGACTCAATTAGTTTGGACACTCGGGCAAAAGCAATCAGACACCATCCTGTGTCATGTCGAAGAAATTAAAAGAAAATTCTTCAGCACTCGCACCTTCATTTTCTTGGAAAAATGGTGCACACGGACACGGGCATGCAGAAACTGCTCCGTAAATTCTCCGTTGAACCAGTCAATAATAATACGTAGTAAGAAGCAAAAAAGTGCAAGGAGACGATAGGAGTGGACCTTGTCGGCGTCGAAGCAGGAGTCAACGGAGGAGTCCTCGGTCGTGGAGGTGCGCGTCCATCCCCATCCACCTGCAGATCGACCGCGACACCGCCCGCCTGCAGATCGGACGTCGCTCACTAGTCTTGTCTTGTGCGCCCCAACTCTCCCAGTTCGCACCGGCGAGGCGTGGAGTTTGACGGCGGCGGAGAGGTGGGGAGTGGGAGAAGAGAGAGGCGACCAGACCACGGCGGCGTGCGTGGCATCCACAAACTGGGCCAACATTTTAGAAGGCCTGATGGGCCAGGTCAGCATCACGTGGCCACCTGCCCGGTTTTTTTTACCTCTCAACTTATTTATTTTCTGCGAATCAACCTATGGTTGAGTTGGTTAGGTGGACAGTGGTATCCCCAACCCATCAGGGTTCAAATCCTGGTGCTCGCATTATTCCTGGATTTATTTCAGGATTTCCGGCGATACGCTTTCAGTGGGAGGAGACGTTCCCGTCGACGACGAGGCGCCTACAGTGACTTCGTAAATCTCAAGATGATATGCCGGCTCAGTCTCTCAGAGGTGCTCATAGGGGTAGGGTGTGCGTGTGTGCGTTCATAGGGATGAGTGTATGTGCGTGTATATAAGTGCTTGTGTCTGTACTGATGCTAAAAAAAAACTTATTTATTTTCTTATATAAGGTTTGCATTGCACCCTATTATAAGATGGGTTCAAAGGATCCCCAAAAAAAGATGGGTTCAAACGAACCGGAAGGGCATGGGATATGGGAGAAAGAGATAAAAAAAGCACACACACCGACAAAACGCACAAAAGGGGATAAACGAGAGGGGGCTCACTCCGAGGAGATGGACTTGGGGGATGCTGATGTACACTGCATGCCTCTCGTCTCCTACCCGAAATCCGACATTGACGATTGCGTTGCCTCTTCCATTGCATCCCCCCTTCCGCACAACCATTTTCTTCTCCCACATGTCAGTCTTGCCATTGCTTCCATCCAGGCGCCACAAAGCGAGGGATTGCTTCAAGGTCCAGAAGGGAGGTGATGACCACCCGCGTCCACCATGAGAGGAGGCGGAGGATCAGGAGGTGGGGAGTGGAGAAGAGAGAGGCGGCCAGACCACGGCGGCGTGCGTGTCATCCACAAACCAGGCCAGCATTTTAGATGGCCTATTGGGCCAGGCCGGCATCACGTGGCCACCTGCACAATGTTTTTTTTACCCCTTACAATTTATTTATTTTGCTTATATAAGGTTTGCATTGCACCCTATTTACAAGATGAGTTCTAACGACCCCTAAAAAATATGGGTTCAAACAAACCAGCATCACATGGGATATGGGAGAAAAGATAAGAAAATACACACTGACAAAACGCGCGGAAGAGGATAAACGAGAGGGGTCACTTCGAGGAGATGGACTCGGGGGAGGCCGGTGTACACTGCATGCCTTATCTTCTCCTCCCTGAAATCCGACACCAACGACTGTGTTGCATCTTCCATCGCATCCCCCCCCCCCCCCCCAGCCAATTTCTTCTCCCACCTGTCAGCCTCGCCGTTGTGTCCATATGGTTGCCACATAGTGAGGGATTGGTTCAAGGTCCATGAGTATCAGAAGGGAGGTGGTGTCGGGCTGTCGGGTCCGACGTGGCGGTCGTACCCGGGCGCCCCCATATCCGTCCCATATTTGGGCTGGATATGGGGGGTGCCGGTCAGCCCTGACGTTTGAGGGCCGTTTGAGGGGTCCGTCTGAGTCAAAATATAGTGACCGGGCGGCCAACCTGGGCGTATGAGGGGGTTTTGAGGCGCCCGGATGTAGATGCTCTAAACTGAGTGCCTCTTGTTTGATGGGTGTTTCTCATTTAGCACCCGGCTTAGAGATCATAAGCCTAGTGGCTGAAAAATAGCTCACGGCTTATATAGACTAAGACACGCAAAACGTGGTTTTCCTGTAGTTAGTGAGTACTCCCTCCGTTCCGAATTACTTGTCTTAGATTTGTCTAGATACGGATGTATCTAGCACTAAAATGAGTCCAGATACGTATGTATTTAGACAAATCCAAGACAAGTAATTCGGAACGGAGGGAGTAGATGATTTGCTTGACGGATGAATGGATGGTGCTAGTTTTTTCCTAGATGGATGGATGAATTTTGGTACTGTGAATGCTCAATGTTACTGAGCAGGTATATGATTTGCTAAAAACAATTGCTACTGTGATTGCTAATCGCTCTCATGTCATATTTGATGATTTCTTGGTTCTTAACAATTAAGTGCCAGCAATTTGGCTCCTACTTTTAGTTCAGGGACATTACTGACATTGCAGCACACAACTCATACCAAAGAGCAAGTTTTGTGGTTGCCATATTCGACGATTGTGCTCTTCAACTGAAATGATGGTGCTAGTTTTGTCGTTGTCATATTCTTCGGTCTAAGATGGTGCTAGTTTTGTCCTTGTCATATTCAACGATTGTGCTCTTCGACTGAATGGACCCAAGAGCAAGTGGTGCCCCTTGAAGGCACCGCACCGAGAAACATGGCTTGAGGCGGGCGCTAGGGTTTCCCCAGCTCCCCTCCCGCCGCCGCCGACCCTCCCGCCGCCGCCGGCCGTCGGCCCCGCCCCCCGCCTCCGCCCCCCTTCCGCCCTCCCCCTCCTCCGTCTAGGCCGCCTCGCGCCGCCTCCCCGGGAGGTGGCCGGGGCGGAGCTCGCGCCCCTCGCCCGCAGATCCCCTCCTTCCGCATCTCCCCCCGCCGCCGTCGGCGGGCGCCCCCGGCGCGGGCCTGGGTGGTGCCGGCGGCGGCGGGCCTTCCAGTCCCCGCGCGCGCGTGCTCCCTTCCCGGGGCAGGGAGGCGGCGGCGGTGCAGCCCGGCTTGGCTGCGGTCCGGCGGCTCTGCGGTGGCGGCCGGCGGCAGGCGTGGTGACGGCGCCGCTCCTTGGCGGCGGGGCGGCGTGGTGGTGCTGGGTGGTCGTCGGCGCGACCCCGGCCCAGATCTGGGCCCGACGGGCCCCATCTGGGCCCTAACGGGCCGGCCCCCCGGCATGGTCTCGTTGTCTGCGGCGCGATGAGGAGAAGGAGCGGCTCGGACTTGGGGCGTCGGCGCCGACGGCGTGCTGGCAGCAGCGCGAAGGCGGGAGCTTTACGGGCCCACGAGGGCTCGGCTGGGCCTGTGGGCCTACGGGCCTGGTGTGCTCCTGCTATTGCGTCTGGACGGCTACTGTCGCTGACGGTGGAGGTGGGGCCCTCCCGCGTGCCGATGGTGCTGATGCCCTAGTCCCGACTCTGATTCTTCGCCATGCTGTCCTCACTTCGCGGTGCCGTGGTGAGACGGCGTGGAGGCCTCATGTTCGCGTTGGCGCAGGGTGGTGGTTGGTTTGGTGGCGGGATCCGGAGCGCCCGAGGTGCGGGTTGGGATCGGGGGAAACCCCTGTCGGCGTGGCTGACTCCGGCGCGGTGGCGCCTGACCTTCCGGGAGGGCGTCGGGGGCTACCCTTCCTCTCGCCTCGTCGTGTACCGGGGTAAACCCTTGGCAGCAGCGTCGTCATCGTCGCTATCCTTCTTGGAGGTGTTGATTGGTGCCGGCGCTTCGGAGTCTTGGAGCCTAGTGGATGAGCCCGGTGGGCCCAGCGATCGCGAGGCTTCTTCGTTTTTGTTGATCCGCCGTTGTCGGCATTTGTTTCTTTGCTCTTTTTCTGTTGTTTCTTTTGGGCGTGACTGTGCCGCTTCCGCCCCAACACCTATCCCTGTATGATTCGGTCGGTTGCTTTGTATACAAAGCGGGAGGAAACCCTTTTTCGGTAGAAGGCACCGCATCATCATACTGTGTCGTTGTCCAACATGGAACACATATAAGTTTACTTGACCCGTTGTACGTGTATTCGACGGTGGGAAATAGTCAATGAGTAATGTGTACGCACAATGTATATTTTTCCTCAAGAAAAAACAAAAGCTTTGCCTTTGAATAGACTGGTAGAAGAAGAAGAAAAATTGTACAAGCGCGGAATAGTGCAACGCCAGGATTGCAGCGCGACGCCGGTGTCCCTAAAAGTCAGGCACCGCTGGAAGAGGCAAATTTTAACATGCTCCCTCTTACACACCCCCCCCCCCCCCTCCCTTTTTACATATGAGGTAAGAAGGTAAGAGTTAATCAGGCCACTAATTAATAAGATCAACGGCTTAGATCTATTAAATACTCTTATCTTTCATGTAAAAAGAGAGGGTAAGAGGAAGCATGTTAAAACTGCTAGCTGGAAGAACCTCTAGCCGCCCTGGACCTCAGCTCGTGCCGTAAGGCGACATTCTGGAAGCACGGCTATCACAAAGAAAACATACGAATGCTGGACACATCTCTTCCGTTTCCGTCTGAAAAGTACGGAGAAGAATTGGAGTGATCCTACTATAGGCCGAAATGGTCACTGACAAGGTTGACGGACTTGAGGTCTTCACTCCGGCGGCGAGCAGGATTCAGATAAGGGCGTGAGAAAAACTGCAGAAAATTCAGACGCAAGTGTGTGGACGTGATGACGCTGTATGAGGGTTTTTAAACTCCTGGGCCTCAGCCTGATGAGCATCCAGCATTCCAACTCATACGGGCACACCTCACCACCCGGCTGGCAGCTAAACAATGGAAGGAAGCAAGCCGCCGTTTCTTGCGATCCAGCCAAGCAAAGGTGCATAGATACTCTGTTGTCCTCGTTACTAGTGAAGTACAGTACTCCCTCCGATTCAAAATAAGTGTCGTGGTTTCAGTTCCAAACATTCATTTTTTGCCTTGCTGTCGGTTTTGTCATTGCTGCCAGCAAACTCTTTCTTCACATCACTTTTGAAGTCGGCAGCATCCTCTAATGGCTATTGTCGTTGCTGATCATTACTCTTAACACGTGCAGATCTGGGAGGCAATCTTACATGTGCCAGTCAACCCGCAAGGCTCACCTCCATCCTTACGCTACTCTCGTTGCTGCTCCTTTCTTGCGGAGTCGGCAGCATCCGCTGCTCCTCCTCAACGACGACAATCCATGATAACAGCACGGACATGATGTCGCTGCTAGATTTCAAGCGGGCCATCACCACAAGTCAAGCCTTGAGATCTTGGGACCTTGGCATCCCCCTTTGCGGATGGAACGGCGTCGTCTGCAGCGGCCTGGAGCACCCGGGGCGAGTCATCAAGCTGAACCTTGTGAACCTATCTTTGTCAGGCATGATTTCACCATCCCTCGGGAATCTATCATTCCTTAGGAGACTGGACCTGTCCATTAATGGCTTCACCGGCGAGATACCTCCTCTCAACCGTCTCCAAAGATTGGAGGACCTTCTCTTGGGACAGAACTCACTGCGAGGGACCATTCCAGATACTCTTACAAACTGCTCCAATCTATACGAACTATTCCTGTCTAGCAACTTACTAATAGGAGAAGTTCCCAGTGGTATAGGCCGCCTATCCAATCTATTGTTGTTATTTCTTGGAGGAAATAATCTCACCGGAGAAATCCCACCAAGGCTAAAAAACAGCAGTCAGCTTGAATACATCTTGCTTGCTGATAATAAGCTCACCGGAACCATTATTGATGAGTTGGGAAAACTCCCAAATCTTTCTGAATTAAACCTTGCTGAAAATAGGCTATCATGTGGAATCCCGGAAACCCTGTACAAATACAATCAGTCTTCTCTCAGATATCTATTCTTAGATTCCAATATGCTTGGGAAAACACTGCCATCTAACTTTGGTGATACCATCCTGAATCTTAAAGTTCTCACATTGTACGAAAATAATTTTGAAGGTCATCTCCCAGCATCACTAGGCAATATTTCAGGGCTAAAGTGGTTAGACTTGTCATTCAACAATTTCGTTGGTCAAGTTCAAAGTTCTTTTGGTAATCTTGGACTCATACAACACCTAGACCTTCAGCAAAACAATTTGATGGGCTTCATCCCAAGAGAGCTGAGTGGCTTGCAACACCTCACCAATCTGTATCTATCTGATAATAATTTGGAAGGTGGGGTACCATGAAACAGTCTTTGTTGGAAATATAAGTGAGGCAAGAGCCTTTATAAGTATTGGAGGTAACCGGTGGGGAATCCTTTGGAGGAACACTGGATCTGCTCCCATGTCCTACTATCTCTAGGACAAAAGATACACATTATGTTATGTACTTACCTGATGATGTAGAGTATTCGTTCTAATATTTGGTTTCATGCCACCCATACTGTTGATCTATTTTATGCTCACCAGGATGTCAAGAGCAAACCTGTCATTCTTGTTTTTTTTGGCCATCTGTAATTCTGGGGATTGGGACCTTCCCAACCTTCTCTTTTGCAATAAATGATTCGGTGAGATCGTGGCTCTCAGTGCTCAGCAATCTGCAAAACAAATAAAAAATGATGGTTTTAGAAAAAAAATCATCAGGATTTGTCATGCAAGAAAAGCTAGTCCACGTCTAGGTCTTGTCATGCTGACTGTTCTAATACTGGAGTTATCGAGAAAAAGCTCATAACGAATTGGACAGTCAAAGCAGAGAAAAGTACAGACAGTGTGGAGACAGTGTTAGGATTGACTTTACTTGCATATGCTTAAGGGAACCATAATGTGGTTGCTTATTGGCAAGCCATAACAGGCGCCTTTCCTAGACATCCCTTGTCTTGGTCACATTGTCGTTAGTCTCAAATTACCCTGCTTACAAAATAGAGAGAAGCAGCACATTCCCAGTCCACGTCATGGTCTTGAAATGCTTGCATATTTTTCTTCTGCTTAAGTTATGGATGAAATTTACAATGGTTTGGACAATTGACCAAATCAGTAAGCACATTGGTCATCAGCAATTCGGATTTTGGAGGCTGAGTTTGCGTTTCATTCGTGATAGCAGTTTTCTCCTTGCTGCTGGCTGGACATAATAACGAATGGATTGAACATAGAACACAATCAGTAAGCACGTACATAAAGTTCAACCAAGAATCCGTTGTTTAGCTTAGTGTTGTTATCTTAAAGATGATGACGGGTCAATGACGATATAGCCAAGAACAACAAAGAGATCGGGAAGAGAAACATATCTGGAAATAGAGGACATGCATGTGACTAGCCAAAGGACTTAACTGAACTCCCCTCATAAACAAATTCGAATAATTGGCTCAGAGGACCAAGTTAATGGTAGTTGAGTTGTCTTAAATTTTTAAGCCAGACGCAGAGCCGTGACAATCAGCATGTTAAGGCCAAGTTATTCTTCAGTGTGGGTAGAGGAGCTAATCAAGTGGAAACGGAGTAGGAGCTCCGGGTCTCAGTTCAATGGTACGAAGATAATCTGCATCGCTCCGTCTCAGTGAAATGGGAAGCACTCTAAAAGTGGAATCCACCTGCCAAAATTGAGCATGTACTTTTACTTACTACGATGCTGGAGGAATGTATCCTGATGAGTGATGGACATGCGATTTGAGGAAATAAATCACCACCTGACGTCAATGCGGAAAGCAAAAATCAAGAAACAGGAATTTCAGGTTCAGATTCACAACCGTCAGAAGAGATGGAAGGCGATATCGAGAAGCACTACAGCCATATGGGACAGTAAAAATGGAAGTTGCGACAAGATCTCACACCAAGATACAACACACCAGTAGCAGGAGCCTGAGACAATAGGTCTAATTGACATTGCAACCGTCACCGCGACGGAGAGCACCGAAGTGCCTGCTCCGCAGCGGGACATGGTCTGGTGTAGCAGAAGCAGAAGAAGAATAAGAAGAGATGATCTGAAATGTTTATGTTGGTTTACTTTTTAGTTGAGCATGAGAAGCTTTGTTTTACCTCTTCACCTGCCTGCCCTAAATTTTGAACTTTCAAATCTGCATCTTGCTGTAAATACACATGGATCATAAGAAGTTGATAGAAATGGTTGAACGTTCCTTCAGTTTTGACGTGAGTGTACTTCCAGTTTTCAGTGCTCAATATACAACTGTCACATAGTTTCTCGATGCAGACAGAAAGTAATGACAACAACAGAAATTCAGACCAGGAACTAAACAGCAAAGTAATAACAGTTTCTTTAGATCGGCAACAAACAGGATAGATCTACGAACTGCTGAGCAAGACGAACTTACTACGTATCAGGAACAAAAATAACCAATGTGCTCATGGCAATTAACACAAACACTTATGAAGAGATGAACATAGATTCTCCCAAGTTACAGGATAGATCTGCAACTTCAGTTTCTCACGACACAAAACACTTCCAAAGAGTTCAACACAGACTCTCCCAAGTTCACAGGCAATGACACAGCAATGAAGTAGTCCAAACCGATCCCTGCCGGGTTGCAGAGCTGACAAAGCAGACAAGAAGCAGAGCTTCGAAAGAACTAGTCACCGATGATGTGCATTATCGGCTTTGACAGCGAAGCGGAGTCTTGAGATTTGGTTAGGTGAATAGCTTCTGTCCTTGACTCAATATATATGCATACACAAGGTTGTAAGGTTGTGGACCTTTAGCCTGAAATGGATGGATCATCACACAATTTGGCTTAAGACTGTTTCAGAACTGAAGCAGAGTATATCAGAGTGAATCAGTGAAACAGAGAAGAAATGATGTCTATCAAGAGGCGCACTAAATTATCATCAATCTTAACGCCAAAAAAATTAGAGCTACCTGACTGTACACTGAACTTGTGCTTTGCTTGCACATCAGGCATACTATTTAGCATCCATCTCTTCTAGATTTCCGCCCGCAATATAAATTTTCAGGCAAGACAAGACTGGAATGGCAATTATATATTTCCCCCTCCAATATTACTGAAAGAGTTTAAGTATCTGCACCTGTCTCTTCTAGATTTTATTGTTTCGTTGTTGATCTAGCAACTTGATGGAAACTGGTAAGCGTTCCTTCAGTTTTGAGTGCTCACAGCAGAACAGTAACACATAATTATTCGACATATGACCAAAAGATTTAGTACATTTACTCCAGTGTACACAGGAGTACTAAAGAACCCAAGTCACCATGTGCAGAGCTAGACCTCATCTTTGGACGGCTCTGAAGATTTTTTTTTTCTTTCCCAGAGAAGACGCACTCCGTCATTTCAGCTGATGATAATGGCACGCGCGTGCTTCTGCAGTTCCTTGTAGAATGGATGGATTCAGCATCTAGTTAGTGAGCATTTTAGTTTTGTTCGAAATTCCGGGCTACAGTATGAAAAATAAAAACAACATAGCGTGTGGTGTAAAGAAATCTTAGAACTTTTGGTCAAGTTATCTGCGTAAAAAAGGTTGAAGACAATTTACAAGTATCCTGGTAACCATGGAAGCAACTGACAAGTAATCTGTTCTCCGGTGTCGCCAGCGGCGCCGAACAGAACTTACCATTGGTCACATCACAGGCAAAATTCTTGAATACATTTTTTGAGGGAAAAGTACTTGAAAATTTGGACTCCAGCAAAATTGGCAAATCAAAGAGTATGTATTTGGTGCTTGACCATTTTTTCCATACATGATTTCCCAACGGACGGACCCTAAAACATGAAATAAATGCAGATGCATGCTTTAAACACACACAGATGTGATGCAGCATGCCAAGTCAGGGGATTCTTGCCGCCGACGTGTCAGGCATACCGGCCCGAGGGCATCAAAATCACATTGAAGAATCAGCCGACCGTAATCAAGGAGACCACAGCAACAGTAGGATATGTGCAAAACAGGCAATTCAAAGAGAGAAGCACAGTACAGGAGGAGCATGTCGTCACACGGCACCAAAGGAACCCAACGGCCTTTCCATCACTCAAGCTTTGCTTGCAACTAGTCTCTCTAAGAATTAAAGCAGCCAGCACACGTGACTTGATTATATAAGAATTAATTGGTGGAAACTGGCGAGCGTTCCTTCAGTTTTTAATCCTCACAGCACAACTGCCACACCATATATAGTTTTTCGACCAGTCTAGTACATTTACTCATGTCACCATGTGTAAGTAAAGTCTATGAACATGGGAGTATGACCGGAGTACTAAATAAACAACTCAAGTCACCATGTGTAGAGCTTAATTAGACCTCGTATGTTTGTTGGTGGTCCCTCGACGAGAGAATTTCTCCCCCTCCCCCTCCTCCCGTGTCGCCCCCGCGCGGCGGCCGGGAGGAAACCCTAGCCCGCCGCCGCCAGGTCCCCCAGCCTTCCTCCCCCTCCTCCCTCGCCGTCGCCCTAGGCTCGGCTGGGCAAAGCCCGCCCGCAGCCGGCGGCGGCGGGCCGACCTCGATCTCTCGCAGGACGGGGCCGGCGCGGGGCGGCTCCCTCCGGCATGGGCGCGGTGCAGGCGACGGGCGCCGCGGCGCGGCGGCGCGCTCCCGCCGTGGTGGGCGACGCGGTGCATCAGGCGGCGCTGGGACGGGTGGTGCGCGCGAAGGTGGCGGCGGCGCCGCTGGTCTTCGACCAGATCTCGCGGGCGTCATCTTCGATGGCGCGGGCCGCGGGCGGCGTGGCGCCTCTCGCTCGGCTGCGGTGCTCGCAAGGCGGGGTGGGCCGCCGGCCGCCGCGGGGCTGGCCGGGTTCCGCTCGTGCCTCTGGTGGGCGCTCGACGCCGGTGACTTGGTGGCGGTGGTGGTGGAGCGTGCCAGCCGGATCTGACGCTTTGTTTCCGGCGGGCGGCGCGGGTTGGGGCATTGGCCCGGCGTGGCTGCTGCTCCGGCTGTGGGCTGCGGCGGTGTTTCATGGTGCCGCGGTGGCATCACGGCAGTTTGGCGGGCCGAATGCGGCGACGGCTGGTTTCTCAGCGTCGGCTCGTTTGTAGGCAGTCCGTTTCGACCTGCGATCCCTCTCTCTCGTCGTCCGGCGTTGCCTCGTCGAATGGGCAGGTCCTCCCCCAGCTGCGATCCATCACCCGTCTCGCGCCCGGCAGCAGGACTGCTCGTCTCGCGCCCGGCAGCAGGACCGACCCCGTCTCGCGCCCGGCAGCAGGACCGTCCCCGTCTCGCGCCCGACAGCAGGACTGGCTCCGTCTCGCGCCCGGCAGCAGGACCGACCTAGTCTCGCGCCCGGTGCTGTTGGACGGGTCGATGGAGGTTAGTTTTGGCCGGCCCTCTGGGTCTCGTTGCTGGGGGCCACCCAGGGGTGCGAAAGGTGGGTCCTTTCCGCTCGTTTATTCGGTTGGGGTAGCGGCGGGCCTCAGGTGAGGTGGTATCCAGGTCTGGGAGGCCGGGGCGGCGGCCCTGGTGGTGGCTCCGCGGTTCTCTTGGGCAGAGCCCGTGGATTGGTGCTGCCCGGTGGCCATGGCCATATGGGTGGCGTGGTCGTCGTGGGTGTGGCGTTCGGTCGCGATGAATGTTGGCGGGGTGAAAACATGCTCTATCCTCGGACGGACCGGCGGCGGCGTTGCTCGTTCCCTTCTTGAAGGCGTCGTCGCGGCTCTCATCGGCCAGTGTGTTGCTCCAGGGGAAACTCTGATCGTCAGGTCGGGCGGTGGCGGCGCGTTGGTGTCGTAACCTTCTTGAAGGCGCCGCCTTGGAGTGCACAGTTTGTCATATGCGGCTTCATCTCTTCGCGGTGGCGTGTTCACGGTGGAGGACCTCGATTGCTCTGTTGTGCTAGGGGTGGTGTTGCTGCGCTCAGCGCCTGTGTATCCCGCCTTGGGTGTGTGCATGTGTTGTGGTGGGGTGCGTTTGTACTTGGGCTCTGGTTGATCATTGCTTTATTTATAAAGCGGGGCGAAAGCCTTTTTCGGTAATTAGACCTCGTCCTTAGATGGCTCCGTGAAGCTTTTTTTGCTGTCCTGGAGAAGATGTGCTCCGCCAGTTCAGCTGATTGATTATGGCGCACGTGTGCTTCTGTAGTTCTCTGTAGAATGGATAGATTCAGCATCTGGTTAGCGTACGTTTTTAATTTTGTTGAGAACTCCGGGACACGGTATGAAACAGAACGACAGATGTACACTGCGTGCAGTGTGAAGAACGCTTAATTAGTAGACTGCATTTAGATAGTAGAGCTTGGTGGAGCACTTACGATGTTTTTGATGTGGGCAAGCCTGGTTCACACAACAGCCTCAGTTTACTGCTGTCCACATTATGTACCATCTGGGGACCGGTGAGTTGCTGTATACACGGTGGCAAAGACTTAATGATGCTCTCGTATCCATAACCTTAACCTCTTGTAATGACTTACGGGTGGCAAAGACTCCGGAAGGCACTTTAGTTTACGGCAGAATGTGAGGTCGCGTGTTTGAAGGTTTTTGAGGCTTCTCTTCTAATGATTTTCCTGACTCAAAGGCCTTCCAGAAGGCACTTTAGTTTAGGGCAGAATGTAAGGTCTAGTGTTTGAAGGTTTTTTAGGCTTCGAAGGCTCTCCGGAAGGGACTCTAGTTGAAGGCACCATGTGAGGTCCAGTTCTTGAAGGTTTTGTAGGCTTCCAAGGCTCTCTGGAAGGGACTCTAGTTTAGTGTCCCATGATAGGTTGAGTGTTCGAAGCTTTTTTAGGCCTCCAAGGCTCTCCGGAAAGGACTCTAGTTTATTGCATGCTGAGAGGACGAGTGTTTGAAGGTTTTCGAGGCTTCCAAGGCTCTTCGGAAGGGATTTCAGTGACATGCAGCGTGAGAGCTCGAGTGTTTGAAGGTTTTTGAGGCTTCCAAGGCTCTCTGGAAGGGACTCTAGTTTCTCACACTGAAAGAGTTTGAGTGTTTGAAGGTTTTTGAGGCTTCCAAGGCTCTCTGGAAGGGACTCTAGTTTCTCGCACTGAAAGAGTTTGAGTGTTTGAAGGTTTTTTAGGCTTCCAAGGCTCTCTGGAAGGGACTCTAGTTTATGGCAGGCTGAGAGGTCGAGTGTTGGAAGGTTTTTGAGGCTTCCAAGGCTCTCTGGAAGGGACTCTAGATTCACGCAGAATGAGAGGTTGAGTGTTTGAAGGTTTTTTAGGCTTCCAAGGCTCTCTGGAAGGGACTCTAGTTTCTCGCACCATGAGAGGTCTAGTGTTTGCAGGTTTCTGAGGCTTCCAAGGCTCTCTGGAAGAAATTCTAGTTTAAAGCAGTATGAGAGGTTGAGTGTTTGAAGAGTTTTGAGGCTTCCAAGGCTCTTTGGAAGGGACTTTAATTTCTCGCAATTTGAGAGGTCTAGCTTTGGAAGTTTTTTTAGGCCTCCAAGGCTCTCTGGAAGGGACTCTAGTTTCTCGCACCGGAAGAGGTTTAGTGTTTGAAGGTTTTTGAGGCCTCCAAGGCTCTCTGGAAGGGACTCTAGTTTCTCGCACCGGAAGAGGTTTAGTGTTTGAAGGTTTTTGAGGCTTCCAAGGCTCTCTGGAAGGGACTCTAGTTTAAAGCAGTTTGAGAGGTTGAGTGTTTGAAGGTTTTCGAGGCTTCCAAGGCTCTCCGGAAGAGATCCTAATTTCTTGCAGCCTGAGAGGTCGAGTGTTGGAAGGTTTTTGAGGCTTCCAAGGCTCTCCGGAAGGGACTCTAGCTTATTACACCCTGAGAGGTCAAGTGTTTGAAGGGTTTTGAGGCTTCCAAGGTTCTTCGGAAGGGACACTAGTTTACAACAGCTTGACAGGTCGAGCGTTTGAAGGTTTTTGAGGCTTCTAATGCTCTCTCAAAGGCACTTTAGTTCAAAGCAGCACGAGAGGTCTAGTATTTGAAGGTTTTGCAGGTTTCCAAGGCTCTCTGGAATGGACTCGAGTTTCTCACACCATGAGAGGTCTAGTGTTTGAATGTTTTTTAGGCTTCCCAGAGTCTCTGGTATGACTTTGACACTAGTACAATAAGATAAGTTAAGATGCGCCAGTCTCACAAGTTTGCTAACCAAGCTTGGTATTGCTGATATTTCACGTGATCCATTGAGGTTCAGGTAATGTAATTTGGAGAGCTGAGTGATGCTATCGGGAAATTGATGATCTTGTAGCTTTGGAGCAATAAGAACCTCCAGTTGCTTCAGTTGTCCTTGAGCGCTTGGAAACTCTGTGATGGAGCATCCAGATAGATCCAAGACTCGCAAGCACTTTGGAAATGAAAATGCACCGCCATGGAATTCACAATCCGAAAAATGCATCGCCCTTAACTTGGGTCGGAAAATAGTTGACGCCTTCCTCACCTTGCTGTAATCTGAAATATTGCAATTTGCGAGAGATGCATAGATGCGGTATTCTTTTTTTGTAGCATCGCTCACTATTTCAGCATCAAAGACAACCAACTCTTCGGTAATGACTGATCTTGCGAGATCATGAACTAGATCGTGCATGGTGAACATTGTTTTTCCAAATTTCTGAAAGAAAATAAAATAGGATTAGTTCCACCAGAAAAATTGTAAGAGAATAATATTCTTTATATAAATGATGTGGCATGATCCTATCGGAGAAAGATTAATATGTTCAACTTGGTAGGCCGTAAATTTGTCTTCGTTTGCACTTCCTCTTGACGCGATCATAGCGGCCAAACTGACCATGCCATCAAAATAAATAAATAAACTACATCCCACCTAAGCTCGGCTTAACGGGCTTAAAGCAAGTCTAGGCGTCTTCCTAAATTTCTCAACCTAAATGCACTTTTAGGTAGAGCACAAAAAGTGCATCTCCTCTAGCAATTTAACTATAACGCTCTATCTATATTTATTTTGCTTATATCTCTCTTCATGTTTCGTCGAGCAACTTGTACGAAGAATTTGGTTGAGCACCTCATGTGCGACGAACTCAACGGCAGAAAGAGCTGCTATAGATGTCAACAGAGCTAGGCAGAAAGGTCCGGGAGGTTGGCATGGAGGTCCTCCTAGCAGAGGTAGAGCCACGGTGGCCGCGTGGGTGCGCATGACGGCGTGCTTTTCGTCGTTGGTCACCTCCACGACGAGGGCACGACAGGGAGGTGGAGGAGCTTTGTGGTGGTGGTCGGGGAGGGGGGGTCAATGTGGTGGGCGCGAACCATGCGAGGGTGCGGACAGTGGCGGAGGGCACGTAGGGGCCGGAGCGAAGGGTGCCGGCCAACGGAGGTGAGGCTGGTGGTAGGGGGAGGTTGGCGGCAGCCGGAGACGAGCGGGGCTGCCTATTGAGTCATCTACCGCAGAAACAGAGTCTCGTGATGATCCTGGTACAAAAGGTTCGTCAGGCCTGCATTCAGAGACTTCCGCCTCAGACACATATCCATAAAGAAATTATCTCGCTTTCTAGATGTACCCTTCTTCACAACCCCCACGGAGGTTAGAGATTTCCCGTTATCAAAATTGTCCAGGCAGGACTATTTTTAGAATGCTCAGAGCCAACCAAACAGTTTGCTACGTCCCTCGAGAAAATCAAAACTTCATTGGAAATTCAGGACCAACTTAGGAAGGCACGGACTCATATCTTGTAAGGTCGAAGTCCACACATAAGAAAATATAAGACTTCCTGAGATTCAAAGAAAAAGGTTTGAAGGTTGATCTCTGGGATCCGTGATAGTTCAGAACCAGCAAAGGGAGGCCGAAAAGCCGCACAAAGGTTTCTGCATGCATTAGTTGGCCTTTCCCATGCAATCTTTTAGGAAGAGTGATGCACTCTACCTACTTATTTGGAGGTAGGTGGAGGAAAGGGGAATTTAGGTAGATTACCTAAAAAATTATGAATAGGTAGAGTCTTCCAGCACCTGCCTCTTGCGAAATCTACAGGCTCCTATACCAGAATGAAGACCTTGGTGAAGACAGGTGGTTTGTTGCTTGGTCCATTGTGGCGCAATCAAAGAGGCAGCACACAGAATGAGGATTATGATGACAGCGCGGTAGTGGTCACAACTCACAAGATGAGAGAGGAAGATAGAAAAAGGTAGTGATAACGTAAAAATATTATTCCCACCAATGTTAAGCTGGCTTGGTGGTCAGAATTGATTTGTCTTGCCACCTCCTCCCACCTCAATGGCAAAAGTGGTTGTGGTGCAAATGCAGATGTGTTTAGAGAACTGGGAAACTGAAATACAAATTCCCTTGGAGAGCAAGGGCAAGGGATTTACTAAGGGAATGGCATACCTTTAGGGTGCCCCAATGCAATTTACTGACACGTATTCAGGACTCTAATTAAGTTCTTCCATCTTGTATGTGTTCTTTTTGGGAAAATTATTGTTCAACCAAATATGTACTCCCTCCGTTTCAAAATAGATAGCTCAACTTTGTACTAACTTTACGGGTCATCTATTTTGAAACGGAGAGACTATATATTGATTCGATGAGCCAAAGAAAATACAAAACTATGCATTAATTGTATGTGTAGTGATCCAAATGGCTGGCTTTTGACGAGGGTAAACCACAGCAGGATGGACGAAGAGTTACTTTTTCTTTCTTGCAGATATAGGTTCCCCACATTTTGGCTATTTTTAGAGCATAGTGCGTGGAGTATAATTTGATGCATGCACCAATATCTTGAGTGCTTTACTTCTCACGAAGGGCAAAACATATGCATTGATTAATGTACCAAACTGTCAACATATATAACATGCATGTATACTTTTGCACGGTAACTATTGCATGCCATTTGATAATGAGTAAAAAAGAATACATTTTATTCTATATTGTACAGGTATGCCGTAGTAACTCACCTCAGCAAATTTTGAATGATGAAGGAAAGACATCCCCAGGAATTGTGTAACATACTTCTCGCCAAGTTGTCTGGCCGAAAAGTTATTAGATGGCTCGATGAAACCCAGAGCAATCCATTGATGGATAAGATCATCTTTACTTATATTGTGACCTTTAGGAAAGATGCCACAATAGGCAAAGCATAACCTCAAATATGGTGGCAAAGTATTGTAACTTAACTTCAAGGATGGTAACACTGTACTATCAGAAAACGGTTCATCCCAAATATCACTATTAGACATTGCTTTCCCGTCACTAAGATCCATTCCAAATAGCAAGAATCCAAGTGCTTGAGCTGCTAATGGCAAACCTCCACATTTCTTTGCAATCTTCTGTCCAATTGGTTTAACTTGCTCTTTATCAGCTCTAGATTCAAAGCCACTATTTTGCTTGATTATTCTCCAGCACATGTCATTGTCCAAGAGATCTAACATGTATGGTTCAACAGTACAATTTTTTCTTGCAATGTCTATGCTGCGTGTTGTAACTAGGACTTTCATCTTGGAGCTTACATTCACAATAAGCTTGAGTTGATCCAGTTGGAAGTAATCTGTCTCCCATAGGTCATCTAAAACAATTAAAGTTTTTTTATCTCGAAGCAGATCTTTAAGGTGTTGGTCTATCAACTGCCTTGTATCTAGATTCTGGCTTCCTTTCCCCAGTACTTGAGAAATTATGGAGTTCCCTACTTTTTTCAAGTCAAACACCTGGGATACATAGACCCATACCCGATGATCATAATCTTTGAACTGAGCATCATTGAAGACCAGTTGTGCCAAAGTTGTCTTTCCTATGCCTCCAAGCCCACAAATAGGAAGAACTGTGATATCTTCTTTGTTGTTGTTGTTTTTGGATAACAAAGAAAGGACATTCATCCTGTCTTTGTCTCTCCCTATGATGAGTGATTCAATGACATGTGACGTTGTTTCCCGTGGATCGGGAAGCTGATGCACATTAATTAGGCTCGAGTTATCATGTGTGAATTTGAAACTCTCATGATCCTCTTTGATCTTCCTCAGCTGACCTCTCATCTTCTTCATCTTATAAGCCATGGTAATCTTGGGTGCAATAGCAAAACAGTCCAGCTTCCCAATCATCTACAAGGAATTTCAACAAGTGATTATGGTAATATAAAACCTGGGAGCAACTACACCCGGCTTTAATAAGATGTAGTATTTTCGATCCCTCTACCCGTAACTACATGCTGCATGGTAGATATATAAATCCCAACACAATTGGAATTTAATGTAAAACTTTTGGACGGATGTAAAACATAGCTTCCCTTGTAGTACAATTTTTTATTCTTATACACCTAGTTTCACGGCCGGGATTTGTACACCAGATTTAAATAGGCTAAATGCCTCTTGTACACCCATGATTCTTTAATTTTTAGAAGGGCACCGACAAATTTCATTCTTTAAACGTTGCAATTAACTAGTGCACCAGTTGCTAAAATTGGAAAGTACGTTCAGATGATCAAGCACAGTGGCGGAGCCAGGGGTACCAGCAGGGGCCCTGCCCCCCCCCCCCCCCTAATCCAATGGATTTGTTCCTAATAAACACATGAGCAACAGATTTCTCGAACTGGCCCTCCCCAACACCATAATTTCACTAATCCTGCCTCCACCACTGATCAAGCATGGTTTTGTGGACAATGATATAATTAATAATCAAATTATTTGACCAAAGCAACAAACTCTGTACTAGCTAGGAATATTAATTAACAAAAAACCGATTGAGACAAGGCAAGGGCGGCATTGTATACCTTTCTGGAGGCTGGTTCACTGTTAACTTGGAACTCATCGAGCATGTAAGAGATGTCGTAGGCAGCGTTCTTGAGCTGGTTGAGCCACAGCCGCACCAACTCCTCCATGACAGACCGCCTCTCAGCATCCTTGAGCGCCGCCTCCATGTACTGCAATGTGTCCTTCATGTCCTTGAGGTCGTCCTTGAAGTTGCACAGCATCGTGACCTCATCCCCAATGGCGGAACCCAGCTTATTGCCCACCGCTGAGACCACAGCCGAGGCGAGCAAACCGGCTACATGCGCCATGTTGTTCGTCTTCACCGTACGTTTTCTCTCTCAAGTTGTATGCCAATTGGAGGAGGTGTGAAGACAGCACGTGCCAGAAATGACGCAGCTACCAACTCATGCATGGCCATATGTTATTTATGACACGACACATGCTCCACCGAGATGGAAAGGGATCATCTACCTTGCTTAATTGTGGTAATGCACGCAACACAGCACACGTTAGCTTTAACTTTGCCAGCAGGCAAGGGTCAAGAAAAAGAATCTCAAGTCTTTCTTGCTGTAAAGGGAAAGGGAAATCCAGGAACCAGAGAGAAGGAAAGAATGTGATCTCATCTCCCTCTGAAAATGAAAAGGAATAGAGAACAATCCTATTCCCTGATGCGTGCTTTGGTCTGTATGTACCTTTTGAGCTCATTGAAGACTTGCTAATTCTTTAGTTCTAGAGTTCACTGATGGACCATCTACCAGAAATAATATGGATTGCATAGTTGCCCTCATCCACAGAAAAATCATAAACAGTTTACGATACAGATAGCAGGATCACAAGCAAATAAGAGAATCAGAAGATTTGTACGATTACTTACACTGAACTCATATTCTTCGTATCTGCTGCCAGGCTGGTTGACCAAATTTAGCAATCTACTTGGAACCTTGGTTAATAATTTTCAATATCCTACAAGAAAATATTGCATAATAAGTATATTAAAAGAGAGAACACACATTATGATAGTCTTGCTTGCTTGCTTGGTTGACTGAAGATTTTTCCAAACAAGGCAGGAGCGGCAAAAGGTGAGGAAGGTCTCAATTTTTACAAAATTAGGCAACAAGACATAGATATTTACAGAAGCCATGGGTGGCACCTTGCTTGTGGAACGGCCAATAAGATCCAGGTGTAGGGAGCCTGTTGTACCTGCCGCCGTTCATCAGGTTTCCTCGACAACGTCTCTGCCTAGCCGCCAGCCATCGAAGAAGCACCGTCTGTCGCCACTGGAGCCGGCACCCCCTCCCTGATGTGAGGGAACAGAGGATGCTCTGCCTCGGGCTCAATATCTCCTCTAGCCACCTCTCTCATTGGCCATTTCGCACGCTGCGGCCACTCTGAAATAGGAGTATAAGGAAGGCTGAACCCTGAAGCACACACATACATAAGAAAAGAAAATGTTTATCTATGGTCAATAGATCCAAAATTTGGGTGCTCTGTTGCTATTTACAAATCTACAACATCATCATCATCAACATAATCTGCACAATCAATTCATTAAACGCTTCACGGGATAAAATCGGAGGTTAAAATACAGTTTAATCTAGCCACAAATTCTTCAAAATTATGCAGTAGCACGATCTCTGTCCACAACGTTACAATACAAGTTTGTGTTTACATATCAAATATGAAATGTGTGCAAATTCATGGCTTAACTGAAGCATCCATAAATTTGCATTTGATCCTAATATGCAATGAGCACAACATGAATTTAACAGAAGAAGCAGTAATTGTAGCCACATTTTATGAGGCAGCAACCCATCACAGGCAGGAAGAAATGCAAAACAGACAGAAGATCTTCTTCACCTCCGGGGACCATGCCGCCAAATCTTGACCATAAATCAGTCCGAGCGCTGCTAGGAAAGGTGAACTGAGACGGTCGAGGAGGGCCGGGGCGGAGGCGTCGTCGGGATCGTCGCAGAGGTGCGCGTCGCTCCCCATCCGCCCCACCACGGACGGCGCCGCTCAGGCTGCTCGCCTGCAGACCGAACGCCGTCCCTTGGCATGCCTCCCCAACTCTCCCCGGCCGCGGCCGCGGCGGCGAGGCTGGGAGCCGCAGAGCTCGGCGGCGGCGGAGAGGTGAACTGAGACGGGCTTGTGCGTGTCATCCACACAACCTGGGCCGCCATTTTACAGGGCTTGATGGGCTGGGCCGGTATAACGTGGGCCCACCTGCCTTCCATATCCATTGACGCCGGCGACTCTGCTCGCTCCGGCGCTGCATTCCTCCCACCGCTACTTTCCTCTCGCCCGTACTCCACCGCAGAGTTTGGGATTAATTTGCTCGAAGTCAGTCAAGTGAGCAGCAGACGAGTGGAGATGGCCACCGTAAGCGGAGGAGGAGCACCGGCTCGCTCCCACGGGCGGAGCCAGAAAATTTTGTCATTGGGTTCACTCATTGACTCGTTATAAAGATTCGCTATGCTATAATTAAGTGTAAAGTCTAATTTTTACACAAGTTTACAACAAGAGTATAGCACTACAAAATAACGTAACAAACAGACTTGTGCTATTACTTATCACATACCCAAGCCTCTATTCCAGGCAAGGTTTTTCCCTAACATTCTTCCACTTGGATGAAAGTGACCCATGGTGAATTTTGGGCTTGGCACGTGGTATTATTTTGGTAAATGGCTGTGTACAAACGCTTTGTGGATTCGGTGTTTAGTTTCAAATTTTTTTGAACTTGTGTGCTGAATTCTTGTGTGCGGTTGGGTGCGGTTAGCGATTTTGCCTCTCTATGGTGAAAAACGGTGCCACTTCCATCACCTCATCTGGAGGGTTCTTGCGTTTTTTAATCAGTGTCACTTTCATGTTTCGATCTAGAGTCTGCTTTTTGTTTCTGGTTTGCGCCACTGTAGTCGTTTGATCTCGAAACCTCACCACATACTACCATCGCTTACGTCCTGGGGGTTATAAATAGATCGTCCTTCTTCTCATATCATTGTGCTAGGTTTTCTTTGGGTTAGCATATACTATTTCTATGGTATATCCTTCTTCCGGTCGTAATGGACCGCGGCGTCCTGCTCGGCCTCCTCCGTCGCGGGGAGCTCTGGTTGGCTGGTGTGGTGGTTCGGGTTGTCTTGCTGCGTCGGCCGTTGTCTCGGCTCGGTTCGTATGTATGGAGCATGCTTCGTCCTCTGATGATCGGCCGTTGCCGCCGTCGTGCCCTGGCTGTCGGCAACTCGTTGCTGCTGCCTCGGGCCTCCTAATCTCCCTTGACCTTCTTTGCGGTGCTGGCGGGCATGGTGAGGATCAGCCACAGCTTCGGCTCCGGCATCGCCCTGAGTCCGTCCAACCGGCCGTCCACGGCCGACGGTGACTACGTCGAAGATGTTGTCGATTGGTTACGGACTGCCCGGAAACCGGGTGTCCCGGCGGCCGGCGCTTACGTATCCCCTTGGCGGGGCCATGGTCTCCGCTCGGACGTAGTAGGACGCCCTGTTCGGGGAGCATAGATCCTGCGGCAACAACCACTACGACAACGACGACGGCATCACCACCGCCGGATAATGATCACTTGCCAGTGCGAGCGGTGTGACAGTGGCGAGGGCGGATGCTCCTGGTGCAGCAGACAGCAGGTTGCTCTGTGGCGCCGACAAGGGGTTAGGTTGCAGCGTCGGGGGGGAGGGGAGGCGGTGCAACAGACAGTAGGATAGTCTCGAAGGCGGCCACACTGCGCAGGAGCGACTGGAGCCGGAGTGGTCCATTGTTAGCCAGGATCGACTGTTGCTGATGATGCTGCGGGCATGTGGATGAGTACGTGGATCTCAACGTGAAACGTCCATCAGCAAGGCACGGCCTGGCGTTGCGCACTGCACTGCTATGTGATGCTGTTGAACATGAAGTGCACTCAAACCGCAATGCATGCCTTCCGCGTTGTATCCCCTTGCATGGTCCGACGAGGTTTCGCGTACGTCCAGGTTCGTGTGATCATCTCTCTCTCTCTCTCTCTCTCTCTCTCTCTCTCTCATATTTTTTTGTGCAGCTCAACAGCGAGGGAGATTTGCAAGTGGTCAAAATTCTGGTGCTATCATTGCTATGTGATAAGACAAGGTTTCTCCTGATCCTCTTTCTTCTTGATAATCCATATAGGGATTGCTTCTGTCGATTATTTTAAACCTTTTCTTGTAGACTAAAGGTTCAGAGATGGCCACTAACTGATTGGTGTTATTTAGCTTCAGGTTCATTTTTGTGCTCTTAAGGTGTAGTATCCCTTCCATTATTGCTGCAAACATTTACTATATGTCCTTGGTGCAGGAATTTGCAACCGTTAAACGCACGGCGGTTCCGGTGTTTGATATATTCTTCATCGTCCCGTGTCATTTGCTGCATCTGCTGTTAATTTGATTATATGGTTTTTGGGATGACCATGATTTACTCCCTTCTAATATTTGTTCTATGCAAGCATCAAGACTAAATAATATGGGTTTACCCCCTTATCATATTTGTTGTATGTAGGCATCAATACTAGAGATATGGTTTTAACCCCTTCTCATATTTTTTTTGAACGATCCCTTCTCATATTTATTGTATGGATTCATCAAGCTATGATGAATTTGGATGACATACTATTAACTTACATAATAAGACCCTTACGGGGTGAAAAGCCGGAAGCAATTGCAAGGCATTAACAATCTGTTTTTCTTACTGAAGCTGAACAACTGCCCCATATACAAGCTCTATCATGTTAACTACTGATGTGAACTTCCTCAGCTATCATTTCATTACGAACACAAAACCAACGGGCGGTCAAACAAGGATGCCTTGAATTACCAATCAAAAATTTATCATGCAATATCAATATGTATTCTCTTTATTTACAATTAATGTACTGACTCTTTTCATTCAATAAAAATTTTCTTTATGAAAGATTATAGCATTTGTACCAATATAATTTTTTTACATACACCATAATATAAAATTTGAAGTGAACACGTAAAAGTGAATAAAATAATTAAATAATTGGTATATGAAGTTTAATATTATTGTACATAGAATTTCTCACATAAAGTATCAATAGGCGCGGCAATGCCACCGCACTGGCATGAAAATTCAAAATGGCTCGCTAGCAAGTAAGTACCCAACAGAATGAATTTGCAAGACAAACAATGATCTTGGCGATAATATGCAATGATTTCTCTGACTTGGCACTTCTTCGCATGTACCCCAACGTCCTCAGAGAGATGATCCCATCATTACATACAAAGGAGCTAAGACACCCGTTGGACAGGTAGAGGAATTTGCAAAAGCTCTTGACTACTTCATTACAAACTATCTTACAGGGGGCTAAACTAGGATGATTTAACTCAACTAGGCCATCCGCAATCATTTACTTTCATGCAATTGCATCATTGTATATGGTATGTTCCATAGAACGGTCTCTATAATGTGCCAATAAGTAGACCTTATTAGTAGCGTGTACACTTCCGTTCATCAGTATTTATCATACATTGCTGCAATAAATGTACTTATTTCCATCTTTTAAAACTCTTTCTGGGTTTTAGTTATGCGATTCTGTCATTAAAAATATAACAATGGCCTTTATGATTCGTATAAATATAATGCATCACCAGGCGCGGCGTGCCGCCGCGCGGGCTATGCTAGTACTGTGTTACATTAAAAGCTAAAGAGTGCAAGACATACCTGTCGGATGAAATTATAAATCCAGTTCCTTACATATTATAAATAGAGTAATACCAAAAATAGTTTGTAACTCAACTTGTAGCTTCTCATCTTCCTAAAGACATAAAAGAAATGATAAGTTAGTTTGACAAGTTTTAAAAATAATTATCATCAAGCGAAAGAAGTTGTAAAGTCACTCACATTTTAGACTGAACTCTTTTCATTTTTCATCTACTTAAAAAGATCAAACACCAGATCATTACTAATGGCGGAAAACATATCTTTCTCTACATAGCAAATTAAACAATCACTGATGAGCCAATCATCCATTTTATTTTGCAATTTTTTCTTCACAACATTCATAGCTGAAAAGCATCTGTCCACATATGTTGTGACAATAAACAGTATTAGTGCTAGCTTTAGAAGTTGATAGCCCAGAGGAAAAGTTATATCTTATTTGTCCGCATCATTAGTTTGGACTGAGTCTAAGTTTAGTATCACCAATTTCTCTTTGTGTATGTTTCGAAAACAAAATACATGACAAACGCGGAAATAAATTATGGGAACTCTGTATTTTATTCATCATCGTACGACTACAAATACATGAATGTTACATGCTCCCATTGGAGTTTGCCTATTTTGCCTTCTGCGACTATGCTTAAGGAGTATCTGACTTGGAAAGATTGTGTAGTTCGCCGATTCCCGGTGCGTTTGCAAGCAACCGGTTAATTACATCCATGGGGTCGATCCCACGGAATACCTTCGATTAAGCTGCGCTGATGGTCGTCGTCATGTGTTGCTCATCCATATGCATGTGATATTTTATGTGGATATTTGTGCGGGTGGCTTTGTTTCGCCGAAACCCAGTCACGAGTACTATCGCCATGTTGATGTGACCAACAGGATGTGTCGATGAAGGGGATGACTTTCGCCTCGTCGGTACCCAGTCATGTGATGCCCTGACTTCATCGAACGCAGACATGTGTATGTTGCTATCGCCTAGTCGGTGCCCAGCAACGGTGTGTCCAATCCGGTAGGTTTGTGACATGTCGGTAGAGTGGTGACCCGGCCTCGTCGGCACTTGGCCAGAATTTCATCCAGCCTCGTCAGCACTAGACGTATGATGGAGATAATGGTGTGCATAGCCTTTTGTCTCGTCGACACTCGGCCAAGATGTCGATGTGGAATATATCACAGATGCATTTGATGATGCTTGCCAACAAAACGAAATCAATCTCACTTCCCCGCAGGAGCGACATCAATGTGGAACTGTATGGACGTCGCCTCCTTGTGAGGGGGGAAAAGAGTAATACTTTATTTATCTCGTTCTCTTGCGAGAGACAAACCAATGTATAATTTGTAACCTCGCCTCCTCACAAGGGGGAAATTGATATAATATTTTATTAATCTCGTCACATCATGATAGGACAAAATTAATGTGTATGTATTTGACTCCCTCGTACTTGGCCATAGCCAAGTACGCTCAGCCACAGTTTGCATGAAGCAATGGTTTTAGACTCGCTTTGATGGAGGATTTGATGCTCACTGGTACAGTTCTGGGTGCTACCATGTTCACCGGATCAATTTACCGTAGTATATGTCTTCAGAAAAGAGGATCAAGAAGACGAAGATTTGGAAAGATTTCAAGATGACAAGGTTTGATGGGATTGCTTACCAACGAAGGAGATGAGCGTGGTTTGCTTCATCATGTTGTCTATGAGAAATCACTATAGTGTTTCTTTCTTGGTTTATTAGATGACGTCTCTTGCGGCGCCGTCTTTTGAAGAGATTGGCACAAGATCAATATGTATGGGGTGTACCTCGGCATCTACGCGGTAGTACGGCGTCACTGTTTTACTTAGCGAATCAGTATACTCCCAGCGTGAGCTTAGGTGAGATATATGTGAGAGACTTGACGAGATCTTCGGCGTGTTCTTGCTTCTCGCGTGCTCCCGTGCAACTTCTTTGTGTACCATAGCATCTACGCGGTATTACAGCGTCGCTGTCTTGTTTAGCGAATCGGCGTAGTCCCGGCATGAGCTTAGGCGAGACATGTGTGAGAAACTTGATAGATTGGTGGAAGATCGATGTGGTGTACCTCGACATCTACGCGGTATTACGGCGCCGTTGTCTTGTTTAACGAATCGGCGTAATTCCAGCGTGTGCTCAAGTGGAATTTGGATGAGACTTAGACAAGAAACTCGGCTTGTTCTTGCTTCTCAGCCGGCTCCCGTGAAAGTTCTCGATGTGTGGGACGACCAGCCTGGGCTTCTTGTTTCCTCGTGCCCTTCTCGCGGCTGGCCTCCTTTTTTTTAGAGGATAGGTGGAAAGTTGATCTTGTATATGGAGGGTACCTCGGCATCTAGACGGTATTACGGCGTCGCTGTTTTGTTTAGCGAATCGGCGTACTCCGAGCGAGTGCTTAGGTGAGATTAGATGAGAAACTTGACGATAGCCTCGGCGTGTTCTTGCTTCTTGGCCAGCTCTCGTGCAAGTCCTCCGTGTTTGGGACGCGCAGCCTAGGGCTTGTTGTTTCTTCTCATCGTGGCCGTGGCCCGGCTGGCGTCCGCCCCCGCTGCGTGAGGTTGGATGGCCTTATATAGGCGCCCGGCCGTGGCTCAAGGCGGTGCAAAACGCATGCGCTTAAACGGCAAGGGAATCTATCCAAAGGTTGCGTGTGCGTTTCTTCCTCTTTGTTATTTCTTGAACGCCAATAAATATAGCCCTGCCATACGGGCCTTGCTCTGTTACGTTGTAATCAAATAAATCTGTGTACCTTGGCTGATCGTGGCAGAACTGTATTAGCAGTAGAAAAGGAAAATTAAAGGTTGCATGCATGCAACAGGTGACGTGGTACACATCAACTAGCAACCTGGCTAGCTTTGTACATGAGTATTTCCCTCTTCTCATAATTATTCCTCTTAAACCAAAAGGTAAAACTTCAAACTATTTGCACCACTGCATTCTACATGATGAACTCTACAAATAGAGTACAATATTTGATATACTATTTTTTTTATAATTTTTGGCACGTGGGACTCACACGTCATGGAGTGCTGCCCTGGTATTATGAACTTTGGTACAAAAATACGTCAAACAGTGTATAATCCAAATTAAGCGGTAACCTGTGAAGCCCCTTATATAGTTAATATATCATCTTGTTCCCCACAATTTCTACTCCAAATTTTTCTTCCTATAAATCAGATCATAAGTCGTCTTAATCAATTCCTCTATGTATAGGGCTTCGGAACACTACTTGGAGTGGTATTTGGTGCACTTTGCCTAGCCCTAATGGATGACCTTCTCAATCTCGTGATTAGTTTACATCTGAAAAATACCATCCCATAGCCTAGATCAATCAAAATACGGGGAATAACAATTAGACCATGTTTAACGGAGAGGAGATCTGATGATGCGACTCGGTACCTTGAATTTTTGGTTTACATTAGGCGGCAAGCTTGCCATGCCACTCAGACCTACCCTTGTCGGCGGGGCTCGTCGCCGGCGCATGGAGGCGAATGGGAGAGAGTCGACGAAGCGAACGGCGACAGATCATGCTGCTGGCGGCTACACGTACAGGAGAATAGGAATACCCTTTTTTTTAGGGGTGGAGAGAATATGTGAAGAGGCAGGAAGCCACGAATTTGCGTGGCAGGCTAGCGCGGGTGGAGTTCATTTTACGGGCTTTTGTGCTTCTAGCGTTGCATTCTAAGTTTGATCGGTTCAACCATTATTTTTCACTGGGTTCATGCAAGTACGTATACGTATACATATACTCGGCCAGGAAAAATCGTTGGGTTAGTACACTGGCTTCGCCCCTGCTCGCTCCCTACGCCGGCAGGCAGAAGCGGGACTCGCTGTCGTCGGTGGAGCTGGGAGGAGACGCCGGCTGCTTCGTTTGGGGTACGCCGTTTTTTTAGCCCATGCTTAAAAATATCAAGCATTTTATTTGTTTAAAGAAACATCTTAAACCGTACCATCAATGTGCTTGATATCTTCTGTTGCCTCTGTTAGGTTCAGGGCTGCTAGCTATACTTCTTTCCTTAACATGGCATTGTTGATTTTCGTCAGAAATGTATGATCATTTCCAGCAATGGTTTCTTGTCATCTCCTTAATACGCGGCTTGCTGATTCTTCAGAGTGAGCAAAGACAGACACCGACCGGAATGTGTCTGTTGTACTATTTGATATCATGAGGAAAAAGAAGAGTGTGAGGCTGGAGATCCTTGTTTTGACCAGATGATCCTTTGTCATGTAATGTAATACATGTGTTTTCTTCCTTTACTCCAAAAGACTACAATATTTTGTATAATTTTACTGTATTGCATAGTGCACCTGTTTTACAATATGTCAATTTGTGGTTAAGCGATGGTTATTTTCTCATGTAGATACTGTGAGCAATATCGCCCGTGCTATGCTACAGAGTCATGGAATCTCGGCGTCAAGAAGTCTGGAAAGACACTCCTGGTGAGTGCTGTATGTCCACTATCCTTGGCCATGGCTGGCAGTTACTCCCTCCGTTAGTACAAAGTTGGGTCATCTATTTTAGAACGGAGGGAGTACTTGTGGCGCGATGGATGTTGCTTTGTCGCATGTGGTGGTAAGAACCAGATGTGCTCCCCAACTTCAAACTTTGCATCACACTCAACATGAATTTGTGGCACTGGGTGCAGTTGGCAACCTGAATTTGTTGATTCAGAATCCCCTTTTCCAGATGACGAGTGAAAGCAGAACATCTCTCGGCTGAGCTGATTTGGAACTGATGCCCGAGGAGCTGATTCGAGGCGTTGGTGTTCGATCGATCTATATACTTGGGATCACCTGGTGGTTCTTAATTTCTGTCCATGTGCCATGTCAATGTCACCAGACTGACCGAACCTCGAGTACTCTGCTAATCCTGGGGGTAGCTTTGCTGAAACAGAGATCCTTATATGATATGTCTCCTTTTGCTTGTTTGCTTGCGAAACAGGGAGCGCCTACTGTCAGCATTGTTTTACTACCATTTTTCAGTTTGTTTTCTTGGATGTTCTAACTGTGTGAGTTCGCATGAGACTGAAGACCAAAATGTCTGCTGCAGTTCATCCGATTTTCCCTGGGAAAATGCTGGGTTTCATATTACAAAGTTAGTGTTGACTCTGGGATGGTACAAAGTAAATCTGCCATCATATGACCCAGTAATCAACGCAGCTTCTCACTGCTCACAAATTTTCTCCCTTGTTCTACATGTCCATCGTGAGCACCAGCTAATTTTTACTACTCGTACTTATTATCCTGTACTGGCTTCAGTTACTGGGTACTAAAATCTCCATTTCTTCTCACATGTAGACATAAAAAATCTTTTCTAAATTTCACTTTTGCTTTTTGGGACACGTCTTACAACAAGTCTGTTCACATATGGGCCAACAGATGGCATTCTCACGAAAATCCAGAGTGCAGTTATAGGGTAGTAAATTTTTTCTTCAGCTTAAACAATACAGCAAACCCTATACATACACTTCATTTGTTAAATTACAGACATACAACTACCAATAAAATACAGTACGGATGTCCAGCCAAGGCTCATGTAGAGCTAAAATAGAGATAAGGTGCAAACATACAAATAACAATACAGTATAGTACAGACCGTCCAGCCAAGGCTAATTTAGAGCTGAAAATATGGATATGGTACAAAAATACAAATAATATTTGGATACACACAATTCGCTTGCTGCAGAGTTGGGCACTTCATGGCGCACCGTCTTGAGTTTTCTCCATCATGTGAGCGCACCTTATAGCCACTTGAACATAAACCATGTCGTACATCATATCAACAAACTGAAAGAAGGCAGCCCTCCATGTTCTCTTCATCAACATGGTGCAGAAAACTGTCCACAGACCCACCACAAATCAAATGCTCATGGCAAGATAAACAGATGGCATATGATCTATATCTTCGAGGCCACTTTGCTCTGCGTCATGTGTTGAGCAGTTCCTGCCAACAGGATCTCCACAAAGATCAGGGTTACCAATGTAGATATACATCTGGTTATCAAGAGCTTGTAGCTGTTGTCCGGATGGTATTGCACCGGACAGATTGTTGTACGACAAGTTCAAGTGGCTCAAATAAGTTAAAGCTGACAAACTTGATGGTATTGCACCAGAAAACTCATTGAAGGATAGGTCGAGTGAGTCCAACTGCCTTAAATCACCAATTTGTTTTGGGATTGCTCCTATGAGTTGATTATTTGACAAGTTCAGATTGGTAAGCCCAACAAGTAAAGTTATCTCCTCTGGAACCTGTTCCCCCAAACTATTACTTGACAAATCAAGAACAACCAATAGCTGGTAAATTGCAAAGGTGTAGTCACGCTTTTGGTCCTTTGTGATTACTGGTATGCTCTCTTCATAAATATAATCCCCCGTGTCCTGCGACACCACTGTCATCATTGCCTTCAGGTTTGACAAAGACCATGGTATGGTTCCTGTTATCTTGTTGTGTGCTATGTCCAAATAATGAAGATCGTGAAGGGAAGTGAGACTCTTAGGAATATGACCACTGAACATATTTGATCTCACTCTTAATATTTTCATGTGTGGCATTTTTTGGGGTAACCATTCTGGCAATCCTCCAAATAACCTGTTGTAAGAAAGATCAAGGAACATTAATCCTGATGACCTTTGAAGAAATTTAGGGAATTCACCAGTGAGATCATTGTTATTCAAGGCTAAGCTCAGCATGTCAGAGACAAATTGATCTGTAGAGTTTGGAACAAGTTCCTTTTGGCACGGCATAATATCTCCTGTTAACTGGTTTCCTGATAGGTCCAACCTTTTCAGTTTAGTCAATTGGCATATAGACGACGGGATGGTGCCTATGAATTGATTGTTTGCAAGCAACAACTCTTCGAGTAATGGAGCATTTAACTCTGATGGCAATGAACCAGATAAAGAGTTTGAAGATAGGTTCAGTCGTACTATATTTATAGGCAACTGTGGGACTTGACCTGTAAACTTATTGGATCCGAGATATATATGATCAGCTGACATGTGTTGTAGATCTGATGGTATTGACCCATGCAATTTGTTTACTGATACTTGCAAGAAGGAAGCTCGGGAAAATGTAACCCAAAACCAATCAGGAATAACATCATCAAGATTTGCATTACTGAGAACAAGAACATCAATGTCAGATTGCCATTTAAGCCACTCAGGAAATCTAGGGCCCAATTGACATGACCGGAATATTGCGTACTTCAACCTAAATGCAGGAACCCATTTTTGGTTGATAGCTAATCTCAAAGAGTTGTACGACAAGTCCATATACTTTAAATTCAATAGGCCTGTACAATGTTCCCCCACGAGCACACTATTTAATTTATTATAGCTGAGGTCCAAATGCTTTAAATTATCTAAACTTGCTGACTGTTCTTTCAAGAGAAAATCACTAAAGTTATTACTGCTGAGGTCCAAAAGATTTAAGTTGCCGAACCTTGCAAATTGTTCATTGGAGAGCACACCACTGAAGTTATTGCAACTAAGGTTCAAACTCTTTAAGGCGCCTAAACTTGCAAAATGTTCTTTCAATAGCTCACCGCTGAAGTTATTGTGGCTGAGGTCCAAAAGCTCTAATTTCCCTAAATTTGCGAATTGTTCTTTCAAAAGCACACCGTTGAAGTTATTGTGGCTGAGGTCCAAAAGCTCTAATTTCCCTAAATTTGCAAATTGTTCTTTCAAGAGCACACCGCTGAAGTTATTGTTCCCAAGGATCAGACTTTTCAAATTACTCAGTGCTCCAACTCCTACAGGTAGAGAGCCACTCAACATGTTTTTAGATGCATGAAGAACACTGAGATTGGTCATGTTACCAATCCAACTGGGAAGATTCCCGATCATATTTGCATCCTGCACCGAAAATTCTTGCAATGTATTCCATGAGCACTTTGGTAATCGCCTCATGAACTCCCCTATGCTCGAACCTATGTTGTTACCACTGAACCTCATTCTGGTCAAATTGCACAAATTTTCCAATTTTTCTGGTATCAAACCCATGAGCTGATTCCCACTTAAATCTATGACTTGAAGGGCCGTCATGTTTGCCAAATCACTAGGAATAGACCCTATCCAGCTGGAACCGGAGAGGTAAAGTTCCTTAAGGCTTTTGAGATTCCAAAACCATGCATGCTTGAGTGAAGTATAGAAGTTGTTATCAGACATATGAAGGACTTCGAGATGTGTGAGGTTGGAAAGTGATATACTAGCAAACATGGTGCTGTTGAGTCCACAACCGGACAAGCCAAGCACTTTAAGAGAAGGAAGCATATTAACACTCCGAAACCAATCTCTCGCAGAACCAAGATCAGCAAAACTCATGTCAAGATGCCTCAACGAAGAGAGACGTGGCAACCATGCAAGATCCACTATGTAAGGCGTATTCACATAATAATCATAATTCCAACTGAGATCAAGATATTGCAACTTTGAGAGATTGCCAAGTTGGGAAGGTATTCTCCCACTGAATCCTGTCCACGAGAGGTTGAGATACCTTAGGTTCTTGAGAGAAGCTAAGAACACAGGGATGCTTGTGCCATTGAAGTCATTCCCGCTCAGATCAAGATACCTCAGGTGTTGTAGAGTAGCCAAAGAAGAGCTCATCTCGCCTGCCGACAAGCTCAATGATCTGCTCCAGTTCGGGTAGCTGTAGTCAACCATTTTGTAGCTGTAGTCGTACATGGTGTACATGTCTTTCATGTCGATGTTGCGGAGGTTGAGCTTGATGAGATGGCCCGTTCTGTTGCTACACCGGACTCCCTTCCACTGGCAACAATCCTCACCCTGCCATGACGAGAGATGGCCAGCAGGGTCGAGGAGGCTTGCCTTGAAGGACAGAAGCGCATCTCGCTCGCTGCTGATGCAGGCTCCCGACCCACTCGCTTGGCCATGGGAAGTGGATGTTACTTGGAAGATCAATAGACAAAGCAGTAGTGCAGCTCCTCGGATGAGCAGCACAAGCTTAGCCATATTGATTGGAAATGGCGGATGGAAAGGAGAATGGATGGCAGAGCAGCTTATCTCTTATTCAAGTTCCACCACAACCGCAGTATAGGAGTATGGTTTACAACCCATGTCTTGGTCTTGTCATGCATACTTTTCCAATACTCAAGTTGTGGCTAGAATTTGTTGATTGGAACAGCCCACCATGCACAGCACGGCAGAAGTTGGAGCTGTAATTTGTATCCATGATTCGCTCAATAACACACATTGTGTGTCAGATCTCAGACACATCTAGCAACCCCTCCCTCTTCCTTAAATACACAAATTTGTTGATTCGGACAGCCCACCATGCACAGCTGTAATATTTATCTCAATTACACTAATAATATCTGCACATTGTGGGTCAGGTAACACATCTAGCATTAAGGTCTAGAGAGTTTTTTTTAGTGTTGGCATATAAATACAAGGACTCATGCATGGCTCTCAGTACTCTGCAATCGGCAAAAATAATCAAAAAAATCACCAGGATTTATCATGTTGGCCAATTACCGGCCACTCCCATTGCATGGTCTACAAGCAAAGCTAGTCCACGTCTTGGTCTTTGTCATGCTGTATGCATACTGCTTCTCTTGCACTGCATGCATACTTTTCTTCTAGTCGAAGTCAAGTTATGGCCGAATGATTTCCACAATCGACCGCGCCGAGCACGGCACGGCCAGTTCAGTGTTCAGTAATTAGCTCTCTCTGATTCATTTTCTCCATTAAAGGTTATGAATAGGGTGGCTCGCATATTGTGATTTGTGCCTTCACTGGTAAGGCACGTCATATTGCGACAAGTCTGAATTGCTCTGCTCCCTCTACGTGAAATGGGAAGCGAACCTGTGGGGTAAGTAGATGATGAGGCGCTTCAGTGCGACGGAGGCGTCGTTGTCAGCAGCTCGCCTGCAGAACATGAGGGGTTGCGGCGACGTGTGAAACTTTTCTGCTTGTGTTACGGTCTAGAAACATGAGCTTGTGTTGCTAATTTGGCACACTAGCTACAACTGACTCAACCACTGAAGTTTTTTTTTTTTTTTTTGCGAGCAACCACTGAAGTTTTATCATACTGATTTATTTATTCAAGATAGTAGGAACAGTAATTGCATGATTTGACAGTGCAAATGTCAGCGAAAAATAGATATAGTTCTGAAGCAAGTTCGCCTATTTGCAGTTCTGTTTGTTGAAAGAAAAAAAAGACATATACAACTCTATTTCTACCATGGACACCTAGATGTCTAAGTTAGCGTATTTGCGACTCTAGAACAGAAGATATTGAAATGAGAGGAGGAAGAGCAACAGTTCAGACAAATGAATGAGAAAAGAGAGGTTCTGTCCACTATACTTTATACAGTATATATGATCAATTCTGAGTGGCAGGCAACAAAAGAATAATAACTGTTGTTCTTTGGTTACTGTTGCATAAATCTTAGTTAATTCTATGCAGTACGAGCCATGTGCTTGATATCTTCTGTTGCCTCTATTGGTTATGGGCTGCTAGCTAGACTTCTTTCCTCGCCATAGCATTTAATTTTCGTCAGAAAATGTATGATCACTTCCAACAATGGATTCATATATATCATCTCCTTAATATGCAACTTCTTGCGTCGTCGTGGAGCCTAGGTGCCTTCCGGTTGCATTTCTTCGACATCGGCTGGCGAGCTCCGATCCTATCTAAGCTCCTTCGGCTCTCACTTGGGGAGGTTTTGTTGCCTTCTTATCTTTTACACGTGACGTCGTGGGCATCACTCTCGGTCCTTGCTGTCTGCAGGTAGGATTGGTGCTCCACGGTCCGAAGCGAGAGGGCAGGGGTGCCCTCTCCAGCGACAACTTGGTGTGTGTGTTGCATCGACGTTCGGTGGTTTCTCTTGGAGGCGCGGTCTCTCTTCTAGTTGGTAGCATCGGGTGTGTCTTGATGGAGTGTGGGTGTCGGAGTAAATGACCACGGGTAGCCTAGCCGGCTCCCCCCGGGACTTCTGAAAAATTACGGGCCGATCGAACCCTCAAGCATCCAAGACGCGGGGCCGCCTTCCCTCGGCCGGCTGTCTCCCCAGCCCGCTACCAGGAGGCGGCCCGGCCCTAAAACCTACAGAAAGAAGGCCACAAGAGAGCCGACTCCCAAGGAGCCAGCCACCAGAGGGTCGACTCCACGAAGCCGGCCATAAGAAGGCCGACTCCAAGAAGCCGGCCCCCAGCATGCGGCCAAGACCGCACCCTCAAACTTCGCACCCACATAACGACGATGAGACGGGGCGTGGCTACAGTGAAGCCTGACACCCCCGAATCCCGAAGCGCGCATGGCCACAGTGCGCCGTACGGGGCGGCCATCACCCGTCCGGCGCGGCACTATTGCCATGTTGACCATGATGTCACGCGCGACAGGTTGTCAGTGTGGCCCGCGGGCGGCGGGCCCCTCTAGTCAGAGAGATACCCGAATGCGGCCAGGCCCCCTCCAGCCGGCCTGAGATATGGCCGGCTCCCCGTGGCCGGCTTGCTCCCTCCCTCGAAGGAGGCGCCTCATTAAGGAGACAAGATGAGGTAATGCTACAGTGATCGCCGCCGAAGCGGCGGCACTGTAGCCATGCTTACCTCGACAAAGCCCTCATCATCAGGATTGAGGCAACAGTAACCAGCCCCCGACAAGGCCCCCAGCGGTGGGGCCAGCTTGTCGACCAGGAAGCCGGCAGCCGGCAGGACCCACCAGTCAGCGGCCCCCAGCGGCCGGCGGAGAAGCCGGCGAACGTAGACACTGACGGCTAGGGCCTGCGCCCAGCCGGATTACCATTGTACCCCTGGGGGTAGACCTATATAAGCCCCCAGGGCACCCATGAAAAGGGTTGATCTCTTAGAGTTGTAGACACAACATAGAGGGAAGAGGAGAGCTAGCTGTACCCTTCTTCTTCCTCTCACCGAAACAGCTCAAGGAGCCTCTTGCAGCTACTTGTTCATCTAGTGATCATGCGGAGACCCCGCAGAGCAGCAGCAGGGGTGTTATCTCCACGGAGAGCCCCGAAGCTGGGTAAGATTCGCCAGCGTGCATGTCTTCGCCTCATCCCGTTTCCAGGCACCGGCGACGTCTTATTGGCTCCCACAATGATAAGCCACCCGTTGGCATATGTCGCACCTACCACCCGACATTTGGCGCCCACCGTGGGGCCAGGTGCACCGTTGTCCGGAGACCTGTTCTCGACGGGAACCCTCTTCCTTCCCAGCAAGCGTAGCCAGCCCGGCATGCCCGATGGTGCTTGCTCCGACGCGCTGCAAGGCGTCGCTGACGCCTGCGCGGCGAGCTGCCTCGCCGATCTTCCTGGCGAGGCTCGCATCTCCGACGAGCCCGCCTCCGACGCGGGCACAGGCTGCCTCGAGAGCCACCTCGTCAGCCTCCTCGACCAACTCCACGTCTCCGGCGAGCCTGCCGTAGATTTGGAGTCGGTTGGCTCCACCGACCCGATGCTTGTCGACTCCGACAAGGCATCGCTTGACGCTTTTCCCACCAACGTTGTGATCTTCAACGACCCGCTCCCCTGAGCCGACAGCTGTGGCAGTGCCATCACCAAGGTGCTGCTCATTAGTCACGGCGTCGCCTCTCGCGAGAACGCCCACGACGCCCTGCAAGCGGTGATCCACGACTTGTCCGTCCCCCTCCCGGCCGACGCCGACTCCGAGACACTGGAGGCACGCCGCCTCGCTCTCATTGCGGAGGGCCAGAAGATCGCCTCCATGAGGCGCCTCACTGAAGCTCACCAGCGCGAAGTCGACCGCTTCGCCTTCGGCACGCCGCCTCCTAACGGGACGAGCCGAATCGGCGTCATCAAGCAGCACGGCGTAGCCATCGCCGACATGTTGGGGGCCGACCGCCCAGTCTACGCCATGCCCCTCGAGAACCTACGCGCCGCCCAGGCGGCCGTAGACGAGCTGAATGGACTGGGGGCCGAAGAGCTCCCCCACATGACCATACACATCCAGCAGCTGATCGATGCAGCTACGCAGCGGCACGAAGCCGACGTCCGCGTGGAGAGTCCTTCCCCGCGCCGAGAGCACGGTGCAACGTCACGAACGCCGACTGCGGGAAACACCCGCGCGCGGCAAGAAAAAGAGCCGGTTGCCAGCCGCAACCGAACCCGGATCTCCATCGAGCGCGACGCAGAAGGCCGCCCTCGAGCCGTGGAGCGACGAGGCAACCCGCCCCCTCCTCTGCCTCGTGGGGAGAGATATCCCACCCCGCCGCCTATCACGCATCCGACTCTCAGCGGCCGACTAGGCCGCCGCGAAGGAGTCGGCGAGAACGATGCCCGCCATCGGATTGACCGCCTAGCGCGATCCCTGGTGCTAGAAGAGGAAGACGATGTCGGCCCGCCTTGCTTCGGCCCCCGCATCCGCGACGAGCCCTTCCCCAAAGTGTTCTCGCTCCCAAGAGACACGCCCAAGTACAACAGCTCTGTGAAGCCGGAAGATTGGTTGATTGACTACTCCACTGCAGTCAGCATAGCGAACGGCAACAGGCGTGTTGCCGTGAAGTATGTGCCCCTCAGGCTCCAAGGCACGGCGTGAACTTGGCTCAACAGCCTCAAGCCGTATAGCATCAACAGCTGGCTAGACTTCACAGAAGCCTTCGTCCGCAACTTCACCAGCACCTACAAGCGGGCTCCCAAGCCTCGACGGCTCTCATTGTGCGTTCAAGGACCCACTGAATCAACTCGCGACTACCTCACACGCTGGGCCGAGCTCCGCAATTCCTGCGAGGGGGTGCATGAGGTTCAAGCCATAGAGTACTTCACCGCCGGGTTCCGAGAGGGCACCCTCCTCAAGCACAAACTCCTCTGCGACGAGCTGACTACCCTCGACGAGCTGCTGGTCATAGCAGACAAGTACGCCACTGCCGACTCCTCAATGAAAACCGAGCTCCGAGTGGATGCCTCCGGGAAGGTACTCAACCCGGCTACCAAGACGCCGGCTGGGGACTCCAGCCGACGCCCGTACCAGAGTGACAACAAGCGCAAGGGCCCCATGCCGCCTTCAACCAGTCGGCAAGTGGCCATAGTCGAAGACGAACAACCCGAAGGGTGGCCCGCGCCCAAGAAGCAGAAGGGCGGTAGGCCGGCTTGGCAGCCGGCCTTCTCCTACGAGCAGGCCCTTGATGCCCCATGCAAGTTCCACAGTGGCGCGAAGCCGTCCAACCACATGACCCGGAAGTGCCACTGGCTCACACGAATCTCCAAGGGCGAAGGGTTGACGCCACTGGCTCCTCAACAGCCGGCCGCTCGACCAGCAGTCGGATTGTTCAAGACGAGTTCCCCGACGAGCATGCTGCCTACGTCGTCTTTACAAGCCAGCCCGAAGACCGGCACAGCCGGCGCCAACAACACCAAGAAGTTAACGCGGTCGCCTCCAACACCCCCGAGTACATGCATTGGTCAGAAAGGCCTATTAGCTGGAGCCGGGCCGATCACCCAGAGGTGATGCCGTCTACTGGCTCTTATGCATTAGTTTTGGAGGCCACCCTAGCAACAGACAGGCGTGCTGCCCGTTGTTCCCGCGTGCTGATAGACGGCGGGAGCAGCATCAACATCTTGTACCGTGACACCATGGAGAAGCTGAACCTCAAGACGAAGCAGCTCATGCCTAGTCGGACTGTGTTCCATGGCATCGTGCCCGGCCTGTCCTGCTCACCAATCGGCAAGGTCAAGATAGATGTTCTCTTTGGGGACAAGGATCATTTCCGCCGAGAAGTGATCTGGTTCGAAGTGGTGGACCTCGAGAGCCCCTACCACGCATTGCTTGGCCGACCTGCTCTGGCCAAGTTCATGGATGTGCCCCACTACGCCTACCTCAAGATGAAGATGCCGAGTACCAAGGGCATCATCACCATAGCCGGCGATTACAAGAAATCCCCCGAGTGCGCGGCGGCCAGCAGCCGGCTGGCCGAGTCCCTTGTGATCGCTGAAGAGACGAAGATGCTGGACCGGGTCATGGTCGTGGCCATCAAGCAGCCGGTCCTGTCCCCCGACCCCAAGGAGTGTGATGCCCAAGGTTCTTTCCAGCCGGCCAAAGAAACGAAGAAGATACCTCTGGACCCGGAGCACCCAGAAAGGTTTGCCGTCATTGGGGCGAACCTGGACAGTAAATAGGAAGGCGAGCTCGTCGATTTCCTCCGTGAGAATCGGAACATCTTCGCATGGTCCCCCAAGGACATGCCGGGTGTTCCGAAGGAATTCGCCGAGCACAAGCTACACGTCAGAGCAGATGCAAAGCCCGTTAAGCAGCCCCTCCGCCGACTGTCGGAGGAGAAGAGAAGGATTGTAGGAGAAGAGATAGCCCGGCTTCTGGCAGCCGGCTTCATAATGGAGGTGTTCTTTCCGGAATGGCTCGCCAACCCGGTCCTCGTGCTAAAGAAGAATAACAAGTGGCGCATGTGTATAGACTACACTAGCCTCAACAAAGCCTGCCCCAAAGATCTCTTCGACCTGCCAAGGATTGATCAAGTGATAGACTCCACAGCCGGATGCGAGCTGTTGAGTTTCTTGGATGCTTACTCAGGCTACCACCAGATAAAGTTGGATCTAGCCGACCGCCTGAAGACCGCCTTCATCACACCATTCGGAGCTTTCTACTACCTGACTATGACATTCGGCTTGAGAAATGCCGGTGCCACTTTTCAGCATTGCATGCAGAAATGCCTCTTCAAGCAACTCGGCAGAAATGCCCACGTCTATGTAGATGATATTGTGGTGAAGACGGAAAGGCGCGGCACCTTGTTGGAAGACCTCAAGGAGACGTTTGAGAACTTGCGCCGGTTTCAGATCAAGCTCAACCCCGAGAAATGCGTGGAGAGAAAGCCGGCTTGGAGAGAAAGTTCTCCCCCTCTACCGACTCATGAAGAAAACCACCCACTTTGAGTGGAACAACCAAGCCGACCAAGCTTTCCGCGAGCTGAAGAAGATGCTGGCCACGCCGCCTGTCTTGGCGGCGCCGACTGAGAAAGAGCCCATGCTCCTTTACATTGCCGCTACCAGCCGGGTGGTCAGCATCGTTATCGTGGTCCAGCGCCCGGAAGAAGGCCGAGATCAGCCAGTCCAGAGGCCCGTGTACTATTTAAGCAAAGTACTGTCCACCTCGAAGCAGAACTACCCACACTACCAGAAGATGTGCTATGGTGTGTACTTCGCCGCCAAGAAGCTCAAGCCCTACTTTCAAGAGCACCCCATCACGGTTGTATGCACCACCCCGCTCGCCGAGATCATAGGCAGCTGGGGTGCATCTGGATGGGTGGCAAAATGGGCCATTGAGCTGGCCCCCTAACGATCTTCTACCAGCCTCGCACCGCCATCAAGTCCCAAGCATTGGCCGACTTCCTCGTCGACTGGGCCGAGACCCAGTACCTGCCGCCGGCTCCCGACTCCACTCATTGGTGGATGCACTTCGATGGGTCCAAGATGCGCACTGGCTTGGGAGCCGGCATCATCCTCACCTCTCCCAAAGGCGACAAGCTCAGATACACATTGCAAATTCATTTTGCCGCCTCCAACAATGTGGCCGAGTACGAGGCGCTCATAGACGGGCTCCGGCTAGCCAAAGAACTCGGCATCCGCCGGATCCTGTGCTATGGCGACTCGGATTTGGTAGTCCAGCAATCATCTGGCGACTGGGACGCCAAGGACGCAAACATGGCGAGCTACCGCTTCCTCGTTCAGCAAATCAGTGGGTATTTTGAAGGATGCGAGTTCCTCCATGTGCCATGGGAGGACAACGAGCAAGAAGATGCCCTGGCACGAATAGGCTCCACTCGACAAGCTATACCAATCAGCGTCTCTCTCCAACGCCTCCTCAAGCCGTCTATCAAGCCGTCTCCAGAATCCGATTCCATCTTCATGCCGCCTAACCCCGAAGCAGTCGGATCCGGCTTGGGGAACCAAGCAGGCGGCTCGGGGACTTCGATAGGAGGCCCGGGGACTTCAACGGGCGGCTCGGGGACTGCCATAGTCACACCCGGCCCGGGGACTTCAGAACCCAGCCCGGGGACTATGGCAGTCGGCCCGAGGACTGCATCAACACAGCAGGCGGTGGCCGACTCCAGCTCTTCACCACCCAGCCCACCCGCCCTGGTCGCAGTAGCCGTGTTGGCTATAGAAGAAGTCACAGCTCCATCATGGGCCCAACCCATCCTCAACTTCCTGGTAAACAGAGAACTGCCGACTGACGAGATCGCGGCAAGACAAGTCCAACGCCGAGCCGAAGCATACACAATTGTCAATAGAGAGCTCGTCAGGCGCAGTGTCACTGGAGTCTTCCAGCGCTGCATCGAGCCAGAGAAAGGCATAGCAATCCTCAAGGACATTCAACAAGGCGAATGCGACCACAACGCGGCCTCAAGATCACTTGTTGCCAAAGCTTTCCGCCATGGATTCTTTTGGCCGACTGCTTTGGATGACGCCAAGGAGTTAGTCAAACACCGCAAAGGGTGCCAAGTCTTCAGCTCCAAGCAACACCTGCCGGCTTCTGCACTCAAGACCATTCCCCTTACCTGGCCCTTTGCCGTCTGGGGACTGGATATGGTGGGCCCATTCAAGACGGCGCGCGGCGGCATGACACATCTGCTTGTCGCCATGGACAAATTTACCAAGTGGATTGAAGCAAACCCGATCAAGAAGCTGAATGGGCCGACTGTCGTAACATTCATCGCAGATATCACAACCCAGTACGGCGTGCCACACAGCATCATCACCGACAATGGCATGAATTTTGCCAAGTGAGCATTGGCACGTTTCTGCACGACACAAGGCATCCGACTGGACTTAGCGTCTGTTGCCCACCCGCAATCAAACGGCCAAGTCGAGCGAGCAAACGGCCTCCTCCTTTCCGGCATCAAGCCCCGACTGGTCGTGCCACTGGAGCGTTCGGCCGGCTGTTGGCTCGACGAGCTGCCGGCCGTCCTCTAGAGTCTGCGCACTACCCCGAACAAGTCGACCGGCTTCACCCCTTTCTTCCTTGTATATGGTGCCGAGGCTGTCATCCCAACTGACATCGAGTTCGACTCGCCTCGGGTGACCATGTACACGGAGGCGGAGGCCAAGGAAGCACGAGAAGACGGCATCGACCTGCTGGAAGAAAGCCTGCTGTTAGCCCTCAGCTGGTCCGCCATCTACCAGCAGGGTTTGCGCTGCTACCACAACCGGAAGGTCAAGCCAAGATCCTTCCAAGAGGGTGACCATGTGCTCTGGCTGATCCAGCGAACAGCCGGCCAGCACAAGCTCTCGGCCCCTTGGGAAGGCCCCTTCGTCATCAGCAGAGCATTAGGAAACGACTCCTACTACCTGATCGACGCGCAGAAGCCGAAGGCACGAAAGAGAGATGATTCCGGAAAGGAGTCGGAACGACCATGGAACGCCAACCTCCTTCAAAGATTTTACAGTTAAAATGTAGTATGTATCACGCTACCTTTTGTACTAAGTATGAGACAATGGGCCCCCCGAGGAGCACTCGGGGACTACCCTCTTTTACCTATGAATGATGAGTATCATGCTTATGATTATGTCATTACATTCATTCTTCTCGTCCGGCACCGGGTTCGACCAGTCGGCCCGGGGACTTGCCGCCTTGAGTTATATTCAAGTTCCACCTGCAATCAGACAAGTAGTGTGCCAGCACCCAAGCCCTCTCTTGTCGAAAGTCGCAGCTCGAAGAATCGGCTGTCCAACTGGCAAGAGTCAAAGGCAGGAAAGGATGCCCACATGAAAAACGGCTAAGGACTAACGAACTTATATAGCGAAAAGCCGTTTCCCCCCCGCCGACCGGCTGCCAGAGCAGCGGGCTGGTCGGCTTCCATTTCACCTTGCTACAATCTAAGAAAGCTCGAGTACTTGTCTTCCCAAAAAATGGCCAAGTTCCTCCCCAGCCACAGACTGCAGAGCAGCTGTCCGGCTGGGAAGGCGGTGACCAGAGGAAGGCGGCAAAGGAAACAGCCTAAGGATAAAAAGCAAACATGAAAGGAAGTCAAACACATGCATGATTATATTTACACAAAAAGCCTTCGAAAGGCCGGCATTCAACATAGTTTGAATACACCCCAAGTGGCTGGAACTGCGCGAATTTAATAAATAGCTGTTCAAAGAGTAACAAGCAGGAAAGCAAGGACGGCAGATCAGGCCAAGGGAACGACGGGCGAGTCGGGCAGGTCAGTGGAGGCGGTAGTGCTGGCCGGAGGAGTGGCGGCTGGCGGGTCTCGGCTTGATCATCACCTCTGGTAGACGGCGCGCTCGCGCACGCTTCGTTGCTGGAGGCACAATCAGGCTGAAGCTGGCTGGTCGCTTCGCCGTCTGGCACGGCGTCTTCGCCACCCTCCCCTTCTTCATCTTCGCCTTCATCGCTGGAAGCGTCCTCCTCCGCCGAGTCTTCACCTTCCGCCGGGTTCAGCCCGAACCACTCCTTCGGCTGGGCGACACCGTTGTCATCCACCTCAGGAGCAAAGGCGCTGGTGTCGGTGTAGTCGGCAATTGCCGAGGCGTGCTGGATGATAACCGGCCGCACCCCCACCAGCTCTTCGTCAGCCTCCTGCCGCCAGGTGCTCAATTGGGCCAAGCTCAGCCCAGGATACCCACGAAGGCTGCCTCCCAGCCAGCGGGCCGGCTACGTAAGCCGGCAGATTGACGAAGTCGCCTTGCGGGGCGACGTTCTTCACGTAGAAGTATGATTGCTGCCAGAGCTTCACCGACTAGATCAGCGGGATAGGTGGAAACGGGTTGTTATCGGGTGACCTCCGCATGGCGATGAAGGCACCACAAGGGACGGGCACGCCCGCGGTGACGGTGCCGAGCTTGCACTGAAAAAACTCCCCCCAGAGCTCGAGGGTGGGGAGGACGCCAAGATAACCTTCGCACAGAGTGACGAAGGCCGACAGCAGCATCACCGTGTTGGGGGTGAGGTGATGCGGCTGGAGATGGTAGAATTCGAGGAAGGAGCGGAAGAACCCGCTCGCCGGCAGGCTGAGGCCGCGCAGGCAGTGCGAGCGAAAGATCACCCGCTCGTCCTCCTCCGGCACTGGCGAGACCTCTGCCTCCGGCGCGAGGCAGGTCCGCACGTAGCCCTCGCCCGGCAGCCGCCGCGTCTTGCGGAGCCAGTCGATGTGGTCCTCATGGACGTTGGAACCATCCCAAGAGCTGGATAGCGCCATGGGGACGAGGAAGCGATGAAGGATGCGCAAGCCAGCCGCGGCGAAGCTACGGCGAGCCAAGAAGGTTGACGGCGAAACAGTGCGGCGGTGAGGCGCTGCGGCGGCGGAGGAAAGGAGAAGGAAGAAGAAGAAAGGGTGGAGCGAGGGCGAGCGTGCAAGCGTCTGCCGCTCCCCCTCCTCCCCCTACTTATAGGCTCGTGCGGCAGAGCAGAGGAGGCGAGGCATGGGGGGACGTGGGATTAACTGCACCCACTCCCCCACATCCTGCGATTATTGCGCCCTAAAGGTGTGCTGAAACCGCCGCGGGAAGGCGAGCAGTCCGTTCGGGCCGCAGAAGATATGCACATGGGCCGAGGCCTGGGAGTGGCGGGCCCCAGCCTGCGGCGACGTCCCATCGCGCGCGTGGGCTGGCAGGCCTTCCCTGCTGACGGTTGCCATGTGGCGCGCAGGTGGCAGGCGGTCAGCGCACGATTCGGCTCGCGTGCAATCTGGTTCCCGCCTTCAAGCTGCCAGACCTTCCAAAGACGGCGCATCTACTCAAAGCCGGCCCCTACCTGCCGACTCTTCAGGGTAGGAAGTTGATCGAGCTTCTCGTCCTCTCTTCAGCCTCGAAGCCCAACCAGCTTCGGGGACTACTGTCAGAGTAAATGACCACGGGTAGCCTAGTCGGCTCCCCGCGGGACTTCTGAAAAATTACGGGCCGGTCGAACCCTCAAGCATCCAAGACGCGGGGTCGCCTTCCCCCGGCCGGCTGTCTCCCAAGCCGGCTACCGGGAGGCGGCCCGGCCCTAAAACCTACAGAAAGAAGGCCACAAGAGAGCCGACTCCCAAGGAGCCGGCCACCAGAGGGCCGACTCCACGAAGCCAGCCATGAGAAGGCCGACTCCAAGAAGCTGGCCCCCCAGCATGCGGCCAAGACCGCACCCTCAAACTTCGCACCCACATAACGACGATGAGACGGGGCGTGGTTACAGTGAAGCCTGACACACCCGAATCCCGGAGCGCGCATGGCCACAGTGCGCCGTACGGGGCAGCCATCACCCGTCCGGCGCGGCACTGTTTCCATGTTGACCATGATGTCACGCGCGACAGGCTGTCAGCGTGGCCCGCGGGCGGCGGGCCCCTCCAGTCAGAGAGATACCCGAAGGCGGCCAGGCCCCTTCCAGCCGGCCTGAGATATGGTCGGCTCCCCGTGGCTGGCTTGCTCCCTCCCTCGAAGGAGGCGCCTCATTAAGGAGACAATATGAGGTAATACTACAGTGATCGCCGCCGAAGCGGCGGCACTGTAGCCATGCTTACCTCGACAAAGCCCTCATCATCAGGATTGAGGCAACAGTAACCAGCCCCCGACAAGGCCCCCAGCGGTGGGGCCAGCTTGTCGACCAGGAAGCCGGCAGCCGGCGGGACCCACCAGTCGGCGGGCCCCAGCGGCCGGCGGAGAAGCCGGCGAACGTAGACACTGACGGCTAGGGCCCGCGCCCAGCCAGATTACCATTGTACCCCTGGGGGTAGACCTATATAAGCCCCCTAGGGCACCCATGAAAAGGGTTGATCTCTTAGAGTTTTAGACACAACATAGAGGGAAGAGGAGAGCTAGCCGTGCCCTTCTTCTTCCTCTCACCGAAACAGCTCAAGAAGCCTCTTGCAGCTACTTGTTCATCTAGTGATCATACGGAGACCCCGCAGAGCAGCAGTAGGGGTGTTATCTCCACGGAGAGCCCCGAATCTGGGTAAGATTTGCCAGCGTGCATGTCTTCGCCTCATCCCGTTTCCAGGCATCGGCGACGTCTTATTGGCTCCCACAATGATAAGTCACCCGTTGGCATATGTCGCACCTACCACCCGACATTTGGCACTCTTGTAATCTTGTTTTATCTTTGATCCGCTTTGTAAGAGGTTTCCCTCATCACTTTGTATCGGTTCTGCCGTGTTGCTTTATATATATAACGGGGCGAAAGCCTTTTTTGGATATGCAACTTGTCGATCCTTCAGAGGCAACAAAGACAAACACTGACCTGAGTATGTCTGTTTTAGGGTTTAGGCTGCACCACCCCAATCAGTCCGCCTTCATGAAGGGGTGGTACATTTTAGACGGTGTTCTTGTGCTTCATGAGATCCTTCACGAGGTCAAAAGAAGACACCTCCGTGCGGTGTTCTTCAAGATTGACTTTCACAAGGCTTATGATATGGTTCATTGGTCCTTCCTTTGGTGTCGCAGTTTTGACCCCCATTGGATTGCCCGCGTCATGCAACTAGTCTCTGGTGGTCACCCGATGGTCAACATTAATGGGGCCGTCGGCCCCTACTTTCCCACGGAACAGGGTGTCCGACAGGGAGACCCTCTCTCCCATTTCCTTTTCAACCTCGTGGTTGATGCCCTTGCTACCATCCTTGATCGTGCGAGGATGGCAGGGCATATTAGGGGTATTTGTCCCCATCTTGTCCCTGGGGTGGTTTGACCCATCTTCAGTATGATGATGACACGATCCTGATGATAGAAGGATCGGATGCGGACATCACCAGCCTGAAATTCCTCCTGCTTTGTTTCCAGCAAATGTTTGGCGTCACTATTAACTTTGCCAAGAGTGAGGTCATGACTTTAGGATACTCAGCGGAGGAGGCCCTCGGCATTGCAAATATGTTCAATTGCCGATTGGGTTCTTTCCCTACTACCTACCTAGGCTTACCGATTAGTGATTCCCGGATCCAGGAGAAGGATCTTCGGCCGACGGTTTCCATGGTTCAGCACCGTGTGGAACCTTGGCAGGGCCAATGGCTTTCGAAGGCCGCAAGGGTTGTGCTTATCAACTCCTCTATGATTAGCCTCCTGATGTTCCTAATGGGATTCTATAGTCTCCACGAATCCCTGCATCAGGAGATCGCCAAGTACCAGCCCCAGTTTTTTTGGGCGGGAAAGGGAATAAGCAGAAATACCACATGGTTAAGTGGTCAGAAATCTGCAAACCTAAAGACCAGGGAGGGCTAGGGGTCATATCCTCGAAGCGGATGGATATTGCCTTGCTCCCCAAGTGGTTATGGCGTATTGAGACCGGTGACGGTGTTCTTTGGCTCCACATCATCCGCAACAAATACTTGCGGGGCCAACCTCTTGCCTTTGCTCCCAGGGTGGGTGGCTCCGAGTTCTGGCAGTCAATCATTCAAGTCCTACCGGTCCTGCGGATTGGATCTTCAATTAGTGTTGGCTCGGGGTCGAACACGCTTTTCTGGCTAGACCGCTGGTCGGGCTCGAGGCCTTTCGCGGAGCGCTTCCAGATGCTTTTCTCGATTTGTGTCACCCCAAACTCACGGTTGGGGCGGCCTTACATGATTTAGCTCGTGTGGCCTTTAGGCGTACCTTTGGCCCTCAGTAACAGGGCCAACGGGAGGAGTTGCTGGAGTGCATCGCCCTGCATACTCCGTCCCTAGAGCATGATGCCATGTCATGGCATTTAGAGCCCAATGGGCATTTCTCAACCAGTTCCTTATACCAGGCCCTGGTGGCCATTCCTGGACCTCAGGAGTTGACTCTCATTTGGGAGATTAGAGTGCCTATGAAGATTCGCATCTTCTTATAGCAATGGGTGCGTGGCCGCTTGCCTTCCGGAATGGAGGTTCGCAAGTGCAATGGCCCTGGTGATGGGACATGTCCTCTTTGTGAGGTTCCTGATGTAAGACAATAGGCTTTGGGGGGAACCGGCACAACCCTCTTGGAACGATTAGTGGGAACATGAAGACATTTGTATCCTTTATGAAGAGAGCTATAACCAAGAAAAACACACTTCTTGGAACGAAACTCGAGCTTACGCTTGTTATATGGACGGAGATGGGGCCAGCAAGCACACCCAAACACCTTGAGAAAGGTGTAGTCCGGTTGTTCATTAAGGAGAACTTCAATGGGAGTCTTCATATTCAAAACACGAGTGGGAGTACGATTGATGAGAAAACATGCAGTGGTGAAAGCATCACTCCAAAAACGAAACGGAACAGATGCATGGGCCAAAAGAGTCAGACCAGCTTCAACAATGTGACGATGCTTACGTTCTACTGAACCATTCTGCTGATGTGTATGTGGACATGCTAAACGGTGAGTGATCCCAAGCGACTGAAAGAAGGAGTTGAGGTTGCGATACTCGCCACCCCAGTCCGACTGAACATGAACAATTTTGTGCTTGAGAAGGCGTTCAACATGTTTTTGGAACTGAACAAAAATGTCAAACACATCAGATTTACGTTTGATAAGATAAAGCCAGGTAAAGCGGCTGTAAGCATCAACAAAACTGATATAATAATTATGACCACTAACAGAAGTCTGAGCAGGACCCCATACATTTGAAAACACAAGTTCTAAAGGATGTTTCACCTCACGACTGGACTCCGAAAAAGGAAGTTGATGACTCTTCCCCTGCTGACAAGCATCACACACTGCTACATCTTTATTACTAGACACACTAGGAAGCTCATGACGACGCAAAACATGCCGGACAATAGGTGTGGCCGGGTGACCAAGACGAGCATGCCACTGTGACGGAGATACCCGAACTCCACTAAAGACGCGAGCGAAGCCAGGATGCTCCAGACGATAGAGACCTTGGCAGAGCCGCCCACTAAGAAGAATGTCCCTCGTGCCCCGATCCTTAATAAAAAGATCAAAAGGATGAAATTCACAAAGCACATTATTATCACGAGTGAGTTTAGGAACTGAAAGAAGATTACGTGTCACAGATGGAACTCGAAGAACATTGCGAAGTTGAAGACTCCTATTGGCATGTCTAGTGAGAAGTGATGCTTGACCAATATGAGAGATGTGCATACCTGCTCCATTGGCGGTGTGGATCTTGTCGGAGCCATGGTAGGGTTCACGAGTGTGAAGCTTCCCCATCTCACTGGTCAGGTGCTCTGTCGCCCCAGAGTCCATGTACCAGTGGGGATCAATGGAGTAGGACTGAGTGTGTCCCTGTGGCTTCTGCGGCAGTGGACGATCAGCCATGGCGACCTGGCGAGCAAAGTTGCGTGTATCCTTCCCGTCATTGCCAAGACCAAGAAAACCCCGCTGGAAGCGCTTGTGACACTTCGAGGCCCAGTGCCCATCGCGACCACAAAGCTGGCACACACGGGGACCGCCAGCCCCTGGTAGCATCGCAGTAGGAGGAGGGGCCGAGGCGGGTGGTGGTGACTGCCCCGAAGGAGCCCTGGATGAAGCAGAGGAGCGACCACCCTTGGTGGCGGCGTTTACCGAGAGGGCGCCGTTGCCCCTGGATCGGCGTGTCTCGACTCGTTGCTCAGTAAGCAGGAGGCGTGAAAAGACCTCGTGTGCTGGCATGGGCGTGGAGTTGCCCCTCTCATTGATGATCTCGACTAGGGCGTCATACTCCTCATCAAGACCATTGACAATAAACGAGTTGAACTCGGAGTCGGTGAGGGGCTGTCCAATGGAGGCCAGCGTGTCGGCGAGACTCTTGACTTTGTTGTAGAACTCAGTGGCGGTGGAGTCAAGCTTCTGACACTCCCCAAGTTGGCGACGGAGCCCAGATACACGAGCCTGCGACTGTGCCGCAAACGAGCGCTCAAGAATAGTCCATGCCTCGTGGGACGTCTTGGCGAAGACAACAAGCCCAGCAACGGCCGGAGAGAGCGACCCCTGGATGGAGGAGAGGTTCGCCTGATCCTGCCCTGTCCAGACACGGTGAGCCGGATTATAGACCGGACCATGCACGCTGTCAACCAGCGCAGGAGGGCAAGGGAGAGAGCCGTCGACATAGCCAAGCAGGTAGTGACTCCCAAGAAGCGGAAGAACCTGCGCGCGCCAGAAGATGTAATTGTCCGACGACAACTTGATGGTGATGAGATGGCCGAAGTGAAACGGCGGCGGCGGCTGCGATCCCATCGAGGAGACTGGCTGAGGTGAGAACACCGTGGAGACAGTCGGAGGGGCAGCCGGCGCGGTGACAGAGGGCGCGATGGCCGCGGTTGACGCCGCGAAGCCTGCCAGCGCGACGTCCTCCGCCACCAGCGGCGCAGTGGCCGAGGGCGCGACAGCCGCGGTTGACGGGGCGGCGGTGGTGTGAGCCACAAGCGCCTGCCCGGGCGAAGTAGCAGCCGGCGGGAGCGCGAAGAGGGAGCCGACGCTCCGTGTCCCGATCGGCGCCTGAAGGGAGGCGGCATCCAGCGACCTCGAGAAAAGTGCCGCGAGGGAGGCCGGCAGAAAACCGGTGGCGGTGGAGCCGGACGCAGCGGCGGACGTCATAGCAGTCGGGCGACGGTGGCGGCGGGCGCGGCGGCGGCGGCGGTGGCGGCGGCGGCGGCGGCGGTTTAGGGTTTTTAGGCGGAAGCGGACGTAACCTAGCGTGATACCATGTAAGACAATAGGCTTTGGGGGGAACCGGCACAACCCTCTAGGGGTGGCCTATCATATATATATAATGAGGTGGTATACAACGTTACAATATACACATGTAAATACAGTCTAACACCTGAGGACATGAACCACATATTCCTCCGATGCCCGGCTGCTATCTTCTTGTGGAGTTGCTTCCGGGACTCCGTTTGGTGGCAATTGGTGTCCTCGACTCCCCATGTAGGACAAGACCAGCCCTATGGGTTGCGATTAGTGCGTTAGCATGGACGCTTTGGAACGTGCAAAACAAACTTGTGATCGAACATGTGATTCCGCTTCGGACGACCGACGACATCTACAAATTTTGCGGTTTCTTACAGCTCTGGCGGCCGCTTAGCAAGCGGTGTCATCGGGACGACATCACCACCTTCATCGCTACTCTCAGCTCCACTGCTTCCGCCCTCGCGCCACCACTCCCCCCTCCGCCTTCGGAGCCGGATTAGCTAGTGCTATTTGACATTGGGGTTTGTTGTGCTGTGCCCACAGCAAGACTTATTTTCTCTTTTTGTTGAACTTGGATCTTGTCTTCTGGACGTTGGTTGTTGGTGCTTTGCTTTATATACAATATATAAAGCGAGGGGGGGGGGGGGGAACCCTTTTTCGTGAGTATGTTTGTTTTATTTGATATCATGTGGAAAAACTACATCTTGGTTTTGCCATGCATACTTTTCCTACGCTAGAGGTGTGCCTACAATTTGACATGGACAGTACCATGCACAACACGGCAGACACGTTTGAGCTTGAATTTCTATCGACGATTCGCTCAATAACACCAAAAATTATCTGCACATTGTGACTCAGGTGACACATCTAGCAATAAGGTTGAGATATTTTTGAATGTTGGCAACTCTCCCTTTGTTTGCCACATGTACATCATTTTAATCCAACCCCCAAAATGAATAGCCATTAACGTATCAGCAATCAGCAAAAGGAATCAAAAGTACAGTTTAGAAAAAAATTTATCATGATTTTAGATGCTGTTCCGGTACCGACCACTCCCATTGTAAAAGCTAGTCCAGGTCATGGTCTTGTCATGCTGTATACAAACTGTTCTTATGATTTAGACAGCCCCTGACTTGCAGCGCTGCGCGCCCATATGACAGGGATGTAGGAATAAACACGACGTGTTGTGTGGCACGGATCAACACGCATAGTCCGAGTAGTACTCCTACTACCTAACCGAGTAGATTAGTTTCTAGCTGCTATATATATTCTGTACCCCCTACGTTGTAACACCGATTAGCAAAAAGAAAAGCCAGGAGCGACAAGCCTCTGTAGATATCACCAAAAATCAGTTTTCCTCTGTACTAGTTTACTAGTTTACGTCTGCAAGTTGCGCAAGAGTTCCGTCGACGCCGACGTAAATCGATCCGAGCGATTTGAGCACTAGCAAGCCAGCTTCACGTACAAGAGGTGCACGTACTAGCTAGCTACTGTTCATCAATCAAGCTGCTAGGGTGTATGCTTGCTTGCTAGCTTTGCACTTCGTGTGCATAGTTCCTGGGTGGTTTTGATCTAGCAAGTTCAAAAGCCAACAAGGCACTGTAGGAAGAACCTCAAACCGTCCCTAAACCTCAGCCACGACATCCGGGAAGCACGGCCGTCACAAAGAAACCATAGGAATGCTGGACATATCTCTGCTCGATTCTGGCTGAAAAGAGTATATATACAGAAGAAAGAGCTGGACCGATCATACTAGAGTATTTATTCAGGACTGGAACGGTCACTGACATGGTTGACGAACTTGAGGTCTTCGATCCGGTGGCAGGCAGGCTTTAGACAAGGGCGTGAGAAAAGTTGAAGATAATTCAGAGCGTAAGTGTGTGGACGTGATGACGCTGTGAGAGAGGTTTTTAAACTCCTGTGGCCTCAATCTGATGAGCATCCAGCTTTCACAGGCACACCTCACAACACCTCACAACCCGGCCGGCAGCAAAACCATGGAAGGAAGCGGGCCGCCATTCCGAGCGATCAGGCCGAGCAAAGGTGCCATACTAGTGAAGTATAGTACTGCTAAGCAAACATCCATCTTTTGCCTTGCCGTCGGTTTTGTCACTGCTGCCAGCAAACTCTTTCTTCACATCATTTCTGAAGTCATTGCGCTGCTCATTTACTCTTCACACATTGCAGGTCAGGGAGGCCTTCTTACATGTCAACCGGCGAGGCTCGCCCGCATCCTTACCCTACTGTCGTTGTTGCTCATTTCTTGTGGAGTCGGCAGCATCCGCTGCTCCTCCTCAACGACGACAATCCATGATAACAGCACCGACATGATCTCACTGCTAGATTTCAAGCGGGCCATCACCAACGACTCAAGTCAAGCCTTGAGATCTTGGCACGTCGGCGTCCCCCTTTGCGGATGGAAGGGCGTCGTCTGCAGCGACCCGAAGCACCTGGGCCGAGTCATCGAGCTGAACCTTATGAACCTATCATTGTCGGGCACGATTTCACCGTCGCTCGGGAATCTAACATTCCTTAGGAGACTGGACCTGTTCAGTAATGGCTGCACCAGCAAGATACCTCCTCTCAACCGTCTCCAAAGATTGGAATACCTTGACTTGGGGTACAATTCACTGCAAGGGATCATTCCGAATACTCTTACAAACTGCTCCAATCTATGGTACCTAGTCCTGTCTAGCAACTTACTAATAGGAGAAGTTCCCAGCGGTATAGGCTGCCTATCCAATCTAGTGTCGTTAGAGCTTGGAGGAAATAATCTCACTGGAGAAATCCCACCAAGCCTAAAAAACAGCAGTCAGCTTGAATACATCTGGCTTGCTGATAATAAGCTCACCGGAACCATTCCTGATGAGTTGGGAAAACTACCAAATCTTTCTTATTTATACCTTGAAGAAAATAGGCTATCAGGTCGAATCCCAAAAACCCTGTACAAATACAATCAGTCTTGTCTCAAAATTTTAGACTTAAGTTCCAATATGCTTGGGAAAACTCTGTCATCTAACTTTGGTGACACCCTCCTGAATCTTTGATATCTCACATTGGATGATAACAATTTTGAAGGCCATCTCCCAACGTCACTAGGCAATATTTCTGGGCTAGAGTGGTTAGACTTGTCATTCAACAATTTCGTTGGTCAAGTTCCAAGTTCTTTTGGTAATCTTGGGCTGTTACAACACCTAAACCTTGAGCAAAACAATTTCTCGGGCTTCATCCCAGGAGAGCTGGGTGGCTTGCAACACCTCACCAATCTGTATCTGTCTGATAATAATCTGAAAGGTGGGGTACCATGAAACAGTGTCTTTGTGTTGGAAATAAGCGGGGTAAGAGCCTTTATCGGTATTGGAGGCAAACAGTGGGAACTCCTTTGGAGGAACACTGGATATGCTCCCATGTCCTACTATCTCTCAGACAAAAGATACACATTATGTACTACCTGATCATATAGGGTATTCATTCTAATATTTGGTTTCATGCCACACCATACTGTTGATCTATTTTATGCTCACCAGGACGTCGAGAGCAAACCTCTCACTCTTGTTTTGTTTTGTTTTGTTTTTTGGCCGTGTGTAATTCTCAGGGTTTGGACCTTCCCAACCAACCTTCTCTTTGGACGGTGAGATCTCGTTCTCAGTGCTCAGCAATCTGCAAAACAAATCAAAAGGATGCTTTCAGAAAAAAATCATCATCAGGATATGTCATGCTAGCTACTGGCCAGTTACCGACCGCTCCCATTGAATGGTCTACAAGAAAAGCTAGTCCACGTCTTGTCATGCTGACTGTTCTAATACTAGAGTTATCGAAAAAAACCTTATAACTACTTGGACAGTCAAAGCAGAGAAAAGTACAGACAGTGTGGAGAGTGTTAGGACTAACTAATTGGCAAGCCCTATCAGGCACCTTTCCCAGACATCCCTTGTCTTGGTCACATTGTCATCCGTAAAGATTACACTACCCCAGTCATTATTCTCAGGTTACCCTGCTTACAAAATAGAAAGAAGCAGCACATTCCCAGTCCACGTCATGGTCTTGGAATGCTTGCCTATTTTTCTTGTAGTGAAGTTATGGATGAAATTTACAATGACTTGGACAATCGATCAAATCAGTAAGCACGTTGGTCATCAGTAATTCGGATTTTGGAGGGGTAGTATGCATATTCTGAGTTTGTGTTTCATTGGTGATTGTAGTCTTCTCCTTGCTGCTGGTTGGAAATAATAACCATGGAAGAAACATAGAACACAATCAGTAAGCACGCACGTGGTTAGTGTTGACTAGGGTTCGTAACGGAGGCAGGCGACCGAGCTTCTCTGATCGCGGCGGGGTGCGCGCTGCTCGCATCCCTCCTTTCCGAGCGATGGCAGGCCGAGTCCCTGCTGCCAGTGGGGTTCCTCCGGGCTTGGTGCCGGCCGTGGAGGTGCGCCTCCGCCTCCACGTTCTGGTGCTGGTGCGGGCCGTCCGGGGACGGTCGTCGGCGGCCAACGGGCGCAAGTGGGCGGCGCCAATAAAGCCGCCCCGGCTGGCCGCGGTGTGGCTGCTCCGGCTGGACTTCGCCCTACTGCGCCGGTGTTGGTGCCAGCTGCGGGACGGGGTGGTCCTAGGCCGACGTTGCCGGCGCTTGGAGCTACCGCGGGCCGAGGTACCCCGGTCACAAGGCCGCCTCCTCCGGGTGCCCATGGCCAGCACCCCGTGACATCGCAGGTGGGAGCTAGACCGCCGCACTTTGTGGCTAGGCAGGTCAATGACTCGGCGACGCCGGTGTTGCAGCAGGCTCAGCCACCTCCGGTAACGGCTAATGCGGATGTTCGATCGGTACCTAGAGGGCAGTGGGGTGACGATGGTTATAATGTGTATGGAGATGGACAACACCGGGGATCCTCGTCTACGGGTGGCGGACGGGGGTATGCCTGGCAGAGCGATGGTTCTGCTGAGAGGCCTTTCTTGGGGCCGCCAGGTGGTTTTGTCGAAGGGGCTGCTGGGCCGGCTCATCGTAACCGAGGCGGTTTCCGTGGCAATCGTGGCCGAGGAGGCCGAGGGGGTCGGTACCGTCCAAGGCAACATCATACTACGGTTGAGACGGTGGTCGACGCTATTTCTGAGGAGACAGACGTGTCTTGCCAGGCTATGGACGTGGTGACGGAACTGGCAGCTGTCGAGGTTCCTGTTGAGGTCGAGGCTCAGGCTATGTCGGTGGAGGGCTCTGACAGAACTGAGGTAGACAGGGCTGCAAAGTTTGCCAAGAAAAAGGAAAGAATGCTTTGTTATCGATGTGGCGATAAGGGCCATTTTATTGCTGAATGTGTGGTTGTTCTTTGTGATACTTGTGGTAAGCCTGCACACGAGTCTGGAGCGTGTCCGCTGTTGCGGGAGCAGATACCGAGCCTTATGACATATGGTGTCTTCTGTTCTGAACTCACGTTTTTTGAGTCACCGACTGAGAGGGAGGTTCCTCAAGAGGAGCACAGTACGACAACTGGGGTAGTGAAAGTGACTAGAGGTCAAGTGTCTGAGGCTCAGATTATTCAGCGTCTCCGGGAGTTGGCACCAGGAGACTTCCATTGGGAGCTTGTCAGGCTGGAGACCAACTTATTCAGGGTTCAGTTCCCAACTGTGGAGGACTTACAGAGGTTGCTGAGCTTTGGGATGTGTAAGGTCCTAGGTACGGAGGCCATACTTGAGTTCCAGGAGTGGAAGCTGGTTGAGCCTCAGGGTAAACCCCTTATCCAGGCCTGGTTGCGCTTTTCGGGGGCTCCGTCTGCGCTATTGCGGGACGCCAGGGTGGTTGCTAGTCTTGGTATCATGGTGGGAAAGACCGAGCGAGTGGATATGGCTTTTACTCGAGCTCATGGGATTGCTCGTCTGTTGGTCAGTATTCTGGACATCGACTTCGTGCCCGACGTGGTTAAGTGGGCTTTTCGTGGGCAGGTATACAGTCTTGAGATTGAGTTTGAGGATGATAGCCTCTTTGCCGAGGCTCCAGCTGCCACTGGCGATGACATGAGTGAAGGTGACGATGATACGGCTGGTAAGGAAAAACCAGCCGATGATTCTGTGAGTGAGATGGCCAAGAGGCCGGAGCCGACGAGTAAGACAGCAGGAGGAGGGACGGCGCCTGGAGCGTCTGTGCCGTCGACCACTTTGAGATTCGGTTCCTTTGGTCCTGCGTCTGCACCTCCGAGACTGTGGAGTGAGCGGGTAGAGTCCATTGAGGAGTTCGAGTACTCTTTACCGGTGTTGGATTTTGAGGACGCGGGTGTGGAGGGTTCTGGTGGGGTTGCGAGTCTGGATATTGTTGAGGATACCAGGAGCGACGATGGGACCACGGTAGGGGGGCCGGGGCAGGTGGCCTCCGCTCCTCTTACGCCTGTGGATGGGCGGACACTGCAGGCGGCTGGTCAGGTTCGGCGGGAGGGTTTGGGGCAGGCGGCCTCAACGCTCCCGTCTGCTTCGGTGCCCGAGGGGGGCGCCCCGTTCGGGACTGTGGCGTGCACTCCGGACAGGCGGTCCGGAGTGGATGGGGGGAGGAGGCAGGTGGCCTTTGCCTCCCCAGTGCTGGACTCGGCGCTCTCACCTGGTCATGGCGACCGGGTGGATGTTCGGGGAGTGACAGGCGGTCGCTCTCCTGATAAATTCTCGCGGGAGGAGGTCATTCTGTTTGGCGGGATACCGGACCAGGCAGCTGAGGGCCGACGCATGAGTTGTCGGCTTCAGAGCCATCCGGAGGTTGACGACATGTAGCAGTGCTGTGCCGTGAGGGCGGCAAAGCTTCGTGACGTCCAAGTCACTACTGGTGTTATTCCGGGCTACAGCGCTGATCCGTACTTGGTCCTTACTCACTACGACGGAGGCCAGAGAGCGTTTGGTTACTGGATCTGTCCGGTGGGAGACGGTAGCGCGGGATATCTTCAACCGGTTTGGATGGCGATCATGTAATAGGATAGGCATTTAGTTTACCTATCTGCTATTATGCCAGCCGGTTGTGGCTTTTCTTATTTCTGCTTTGCAGTCCATGCTCTATGTGAGCTATAGGCTGCCTTTGTTCCTTTTTTTGTAAGACCATTGTTCAGACCCTGTTTACTTGTTTAATAAGAGAGGCCGTATGCATCGATCTGATGCAGAGGCCGGGGAATCCCCTTTTCTAAAAAAAAAAGTAAGCACGCACATAGAGCTCAACCAAGAATCCGTGGTTTAGCTTACAGTTGTCTTAAAGATGATGACGAGTCAATGACGATATAGCCAAGCACAACAAACAAATCGGGAACAGAAACATATCTGAAAGCAGAGGACATCTTACATGACTAGCCGTGACAGTAAGCTTCTGCATGTTACGGCCATGAAGGACCAAGTTATTCTTCAGTGTGGGTAGAGGAGTTAATCAAGTCGAAACGGAGTAGGAGCTCCAGGTCTCGCTTCACAAAGATATTCTGAATCACTCCGTCTCGGTGAAATGGGAAGCACTGTAAAAGTGGAATCCATCTGCGAAAATTCAGCAAATACTTTTACTTACTTAGATGCAGATGGAATGTATCATGATGGGCATGCAATTTGAGGAAGTAAATCACCATCTGACGGCAATGCGGAAAGCGAAAATCAAGAAACAGCGATTTCAGGTTTAGATTCACAACCGTCAGAAGAGATGGAAGGCGCTATCAAGAAGCACCATTCGATATGAATGGGACAGTAAAAATGGAAGTTGCGAGAAGATTTCACACCAAGATACAAAACACCAGTAGCAGGAGCCTGAGACAATAGGTCTAATTGACATTGCAACTGTCACCACGACGAAGAGCACCAAAGTACCTGCCGTCGCAGCGGGGACGTGGTCTGGTGTAGCAGAAGCAGAAGAAGAACAAGACGCAAACATGGTCTGAAATGTTTATCTTAGTTTACTTTCGAGTTGAGCATGAGAATCTCTGTTTTACCTGTTCACCTGCCTGACCTAAATTTCGACTTTCAAATCTGAATCTTGCTGTAAATACACATGGATCAGTAAGAAGTTGATAGAAACGGTTGAGCGTTCCTTCAGTTTTGACGTGAGCGTACTTCCAGTTTTCAGTGTTCAAAATACAACTGTCACGTAGTTTTTGGACGCAGACAGAAAGTAATCACAATAACAGAAATTCAGAAAAGGAACTTGTCACATAGCTTATCTACGAACTGTTGAGCAAGACGAACTTACTATCAGGAACAAAAATAACTAATGTCCTCATGGCAATTAACACAAACACTTATGAAGAGATCAACAGAGACTGTCCCAAGTTACGGAATAGAGCTCCAACTTCAGTTTCTCACGACACAAAACACTTCCGAAGAGTTCAACACAGATTCTCCCAACTTCTCAGGCAATGGGTTTTTGTGACCCTAGAATTCAGCGATGAAGTAGTCCAAAAGCCGAGCCCTGCCCGGTTGCAGAGCTGACAAAGCAGAGCTTCAAAAGCACTATTCACTGATGATGTGCATTATTGGCTTTGACAGCAAAGCTGGGTCTTGAGGTTTGGTTAGGTGAATCGCTTCTAAGCTGGGCTTAAGATCTGTGCGTACACAAGGCTGGAAGGTTGTGCATCTTTAACCTGAAATGAATGGATCATCACACGACTTGGCTTATGACTGTTTCAGAACTGGAGCAGAGTATATCAGAGTGAATCAGTGAAACAGAGAAGAAATGATGTATATATAAAGAGGCATGCTAAATTATCATCAATCTTAACGCCAATCATAAATAGAGCTACCCGACTGTACACTGAACTTGTGCTTTGCTTGCAGATCACTCATACTATTTTAGCATCCACTCCTTCTGGATTTCTTGCACCTCCAACATATACTTTCTAGCAAGACAAGACCGGAGTGGCCATTATATATTTTCCCCTCAAGTATTACTGGAAGAGTTCAAGTTGTGAGAAAGGCTGGGAACGTCGTGCCTTTGCCAGGGCCGACGGCTTCGTGTTTATAGGCAGGGTCGCGACCTCCCTGATAGCGTACAAAGTTGTTGGGATTACAATCTTGGAGAACAAGGGATAGACTAGAGATAGACATTCAAGATAACAAGAATATAAACTATAACAAACTCCTAGTCTATCCTGAACTACAACCTTCGGTAGTCAGCCTTCGGGCGCATACAACTTGTCACGTTGTTTAACACCCTCCCTTAATCACAACTTCGTAAGTTGAGATTACGTTTGAATTCTTCAAGATTCCTTGTAGGTAGTGCCTTGGTGAAGCCATCTGCAACCTGGTCCCTTGAATGCACAAAACGAATTTCCAATTGTTTATTAGCAACACGTTCTCTCACAAAATGAAAATCTATTTCAATGTGTTTTGTCCTTGCATGAAAGACCGGATTAGCAGACAGATAGGTGGCACCAAGATTGTCACACCACAAACATGGAGCTTGAATGTGCTTCACACCAAGCTCTTTCAGCATGGACTGAACCCAAATGATTTCTGCTGTGGCATTTGCCAATGCCTTATACTCAGCCTCTGTACTTGACCTTGATACGGTTGCTTGTTTTCTTGCACACCATGATATGAGGTTGGGTCCAAAGAACACTGCAAACCCACCAGTAGAACGTCTGTCATCTAGGCATCCTGCCCAATCAGAGTCAGAGAAAGCACTGACAAGTGTAGATGAGGACTTGCTGAAGGTGAGACCAAGATTCATAGTATGCTTTACATATCTAACAATACGCTTTGCAGCAGTCCAATGAACTGTGGTAGGAGCATGAAGAAACTGACATACTTTGTTAACAGCAAAGGAAATATCAGGTCTTGTCAGAGTGAGATATTGAAGTGCTCCTACTAGAATTCTATACGTGGTGCTATCCTCTTGATTCAAGGGATCTCCTTTAGTAAGAGACAACTTTTCTGTACTAGACAAAGGAGTTGGTACAGGCTTACATCCTTGCAAACCAACCCTTCTTACCAGATCATTAGCATACTTTTCTTGGGATAGATGAAGGCCATCCTCAAGTTTCCTTACTTTAATTCCTAAGAAGAAGTGCAAATCATCCAGATCCTTGAGAGCAAACTCAGCACTCAAGTCTTTCAACAATCCTGCCACTGCCTCATCAGAAGAACTAGTGACAATAATATCATCAACATAGATAAGCACAAATATGCATGTATTTGCCTTTCTATAAATGAACAATGAAGTATCTGATTTTGATGGAACAAAGCCAAGTGCTTGTAACTTTTGACTGAGACGTGAGTACCATGCTCGGGGTGCCTGCTTTAGTCCATAAAGAGCTTTATCAAGCCTACAAACATGAGAGGGTGAGTTTTTGTCGACGAACCCGGGAGGTTGTTTCATGTATACTTCCTCTTCCAGAACACCATGCAGAAACGCGTTCTGTACATCTAGCTGCCTAAGGCTCCAGCCCCTGGAAACAGCAATTGATAACACAAGACGAATAGTAGCAGCCTTTACAACAGGACTAAAAGTATCCTCATAGTCAATACCATATCGCTGTTTGTAACCTTTAGCTACAAGTCTGGCCTTATAGCGGTCTATGGTTCCATCAGATTTACGTTTAATTTTGTAAACCCACTTGCAATCGATCAAGTTTTTACCTCGTGGTGGGGGAACCAAATGCCACGTTTTGTTTTTCTGGAGTGCCACGTGTTCTTCTTCCATAGCTTTCCTCCACCATGCATCTCCTAGGGCCTCATCAAGTGTGCGTGGTTCTCCTGTGTAACATGCAAGACCAAACTTGGTTTTATAATTTATAGGCTGAATCACTCCCTTTTGTAGACGCGTGCGTGGAAGGCGTGGTGAAGACACGGGCACAGAAGATCCGGGAGAATCTGCACCAGCCGATCCCGAGGTGAATTCTCCTGGTGTTGCAGCCGCGTCAGGTGCCGCCGGATCTTCTGTGGCTATTGCAGATGATGGAGTGGGCGTAGTCTGCGCAGAAGATCCCGCGCCAGTCCCTGTGGCGGTGACAGGATCCGCCCTGGATCGCGCGCCTGGGCCCCTGGACAAATCAGCGACAGAATCCGCTCCGGATCGCGCGCCCGACCCCCTGATTGGATCAGCGCCGGTTTGCGGGCGGCGCGCGTAGCAGCGAGGCCCACTCGCGGGCCAGCGGCTCTCGGCCTGCCGCGTGGAGTGACTAGATTGGCGCGGGCCCGACGGAGCGTCTGGACCGGTCAGTGGCGCCCGCGTGGCGGAATCGGAGTCGTTGGCGCGGCTCCTGGTGGGCGCAGGCGCAGGCGACGCTGTTTCTGTGCTGCCGCCGCCCTGCTGCCGCACGAGTCCCGGAGCAGATTCGCTGCCGAACTGCTGCCGCTCCAATCCCGAGGAGGATATGCCTCCCAGATTCTGGCACATAAAATGTCGCCTGGTTTCTTCATCATTTTAAGCGATTTTTGCACCGTTTTCTTCATCATCAGCTGCTGTATCTGCATCATCAGACTCATGCACAGGGTTATGAGGATTAGTCAACGTATGATCATCACAATTATTTTCTCCCCCATGATCAATACCGGAAAGATGCGACGGTAGAAGAAGAATTTCTTTCCTAAGGAGTGCGCCGGCATTGGGATGAAGATCAGCAAAGGGGAATTTGGTTTCATCGAAACAACATCACGTGATATGTATACTCGACCGGTGGAGACATCAAGGCACTTGACTCCTTTATGTTGTGCACTGTATCCAATGAAGACACACTGTTTTGATCGATACATGAGCTTGCGATTGTTATATGGTCTAAGATTTGGCCAACAGGCACAGCCAAAGACACGAAGAGAGTTGTAGTCAGGCTTGGTATGAAGGAGTCTTTCAGTGGGTGTGTCATTGTTAATGACCCGACTAGGCAATATATTTATGAGATGAACGGCCGTAAGGAATGCTTCATCCCAAAACTTGAGTGGCATGGATGCTCTTGCCAAGAGAGCAAGGCCAACTTCTACTATGTGCCTGTGTTTGCGCTCGGCAGACCCATTCTGTTGATGGGCATGCGGACATGACACGTGATGGGCTATGCCAAGTTTTTGGAAAAATGAGTTTAGCTTCTCATATTCACCTCCCCAATCAGATTGGAGGGCGATGATTTTGGTGTCAAACTTGCTTTCAACGAGAGCTTGGAAATTGAGAAAGACTTGAAACACGTCGGATCTCTTCTTAAGAAGATAGATCCAAGAGAATTTGCTAAAATCATCAATGAAACTCACGTAGTATGTATGTCTACCAACAGACGCTGGGGCAGGTCCCCAAACATCAGAAAAAATGAGTTGTAAAGGCTTGGTAGAAATACTAGTGGAAATAGAATACGGCAACTGATGACTTTTAGCTTTCTGACATGAATCACAAATTGTTTCGACATTGTGCTCTCCAACATATGAGAGTTTATTTTTCCTAAGCAAACGTTTAACTAAAGGAAAAGTTGCATGCCCTAATCGATCGTGCCACCGTGTTAAAGATAGCTTGGTGGCACTGAAAACTTGTTTATTGAACCTTCTAATCTCCGGAATCAAAGGGTAGAGCCCACGAACGCATCTACCTCGATAAAGCACCTTCTTCGTTGCCTGATCCTTGATCAAAAAATAGAAGGGGTGAAACTCAAGGAAGACATGATTATCAATAGCAATACGATGAACGGAGAGAAGGTTTTTATGAGCACTAGGGACATGCAAGATTTTTCGAAGATGAATTTTCCTATGAGGGGTATTAATAATTGAGTGACCAACGTGACGAATCTTCATACCTTCTCCACTGGCAGTGTGGATGTGGTCTTTGCCGCGGTATTTCTCACGCATGGTCACCTTCTCGAGTTCACCGATGATGTGGTTGGTTGCACCGCTATCCACATACCAGTTTGTGTCTACTCCATATGAGCCATCAGCTGCCCTGGCCACCTTCTCATCCGAGGATGAGTCACCGTCGTCATCGAACCTGTACCAACAGTCTTTGGCTGTGTGGCCGGGTTTTCCACAGATCTGACAACGTACGGCGTCGGGGCGCTTGTTGGAGGAGTTGCGGCGGCCGCCCCTATTGTTGGTGTAGGAGGGCCGGCCACCACTGCCGCGAGAGTCGCCGCGGTCGCCACGGTCACCGCGATCACCGCGGTTGCCGCGGGTGTTGTTGCTGTTGTTTCCTCTGCCGCGGGTTGGCCCGCGGTAGCGTGATCCACCACCTCGGCCACGCACAGCGGCGTTAGCAGAGGACTTGAAGCCGCCACCACCAGAGTTTGTGCCCTGGAACAGCGCCACCCTTTGATCGAAGTTGCTCATCTGAGCATACAATTCATCAAGGGTGACAGGCTGAGTTCGGGCGTCGAGGGCGGAGACGAGGGGTTGGTACTCCATGTCGAGGCCGGCCGTGATGTAGGAGATGAGCTCGTCGTCGCCGAGTGGCTTGCCTGCAGCAGCAAGCTCATCGGCGAGGGAGCGCATGTGCGCGAAGAAGGCCGCAACGGAGTGGTTTCCCTTCTGTGCGTTCGCAAGGGCGACGCGGATGTTGTTGATGCGCGACAGCGACTGGGACGAAAACATGTTCGCCAGCACTGTCCAGAGCTCGTGTGCATGGCAGATCGAGGTCACCTGCACGAGTACTTCCTTGGACAGATTGTTCAGAAGATAACCAAGTACCTGTTGATCTTCTCGGAACCAGATCGGATGAAGGGGGTTTGGTGCGGCCGTCTCCTTCCCGTCCTTGTCCTTGGTGACAACTGTCTTGGCTGGTTCCGGCGTGCTGCCGTCAACGTAGCCATAGACGCCCGCGCCTCTGAGCTGCGGCGTGATCTGTGTGCGCCAGAGGATGAAGTTTGTGCGGGTGAGCTTCTCAGTAATTTGGCCGGTAAGGGTGGAGTTGGATGAGCTGGAGGATGCCATGGCGAAGGCTTGTGCGATGGAGGGCTAGGGCTAGATGGATGGAAGAGTTAGGCTTTGATTACCATGTGAGAAAGGCTGGGAACGTCGTGCCTTTGCCAGGGCCGACGGCTTCGTGTTTATAGGTAGGGTCGCGACCTCCCTGATAGCGTACAAAGTTGTTGGGATTACAATCTTGGAGAACAAGGGATAGACTAGAGATAGACATTCAAGATAACAAGAATATAAACTATAACAAACTCCTAGTCTATCCTGAACTACAACCTTCGGTAGTCAGCCTTCGGGCGCATACAACTTGTCACGTTGTTTAACACAAGTATCTGCATCTGTCTCTTCTAGAATTTTATTCTTTCGTTGTTGATCTTACAGCTTGATGGAAACTGGTGAGCGTTCCTTCACTTTTGAGTGCTCACAGCAGAACATATAAGAGTACTATAAAGAACCCAAGTCACCATGCGCGAGCTAGACCTCATCGTTGGATGGCTCTGTGAAGATTCCTTGCTTTTCTAGAGAAGCCGCACTCCGTCGTTTCAGCTGACGATCATGGCGCGTGTGTGGTTCTGCTGTTCCCTGTAGAATGGATGGGTTCAACACAGGGCCGGTCCTGAGATTTTGGGGGCCCGGGGCGGAAACGAAACTCGGGGCCCCTTAACGTAAACATCATGACAATGACACAAATTAACATAAACATCATGCCTCCATGTCTGTCATTAGATGTTTAATTTTCATATTCTATAAATGTCGATATTTGTTAATCTAATATGGACAAACTTTACGGAGTTTGACTCCAGAGGAAGTACTTCTGCTAAATGTCAACGACGTTGATTTATTTTCCTAGAGAAAAAGGTGAGGTGGCATACGGCACCCCAGCGAGACCCTCGGTATCACCAGTGGCGGGGAGTCGAAGGTGGATATTTGCGAGTGTCATGGGGTCACCGATGCCAGAGGAGTCACTAGAGTGATGGTTGCAGAGGTGGCATCCCGGCGGTGGAGGAAGTCACTTGGGCAGGAAGACGCGGCAGTGCAACATCTAAGGGTAGTGGTGGACGGCGGTCGGCCATTACGAGAGGACATATCGGACTTGGTGGGACGGCGGAAAAATCGACTCATGCCAAAAAAAGGGGTAGCTGAATAATAGCAGGCCAAGAAAATTGCATCAAAGGTTGAACAATCCAAGCCATGCACCATGTATCATGTACGTATAAATAAATTAGCAGAACAAGCATAGAGAATGATAATATCGTATACCTCTGTGATTGCCTGATTGGACGCTCGGCGATGACGGTATGACATCTCGAGAGTCTGGACGACGCTGAACAAAAAACACGCATCAATATAGCACGGATATGCATCTTAGGAACAGCAATATGACATGCTTTGGTGATGTGCGTTAATGTGTGTGGCTACCCATACTACGCCTAGAGAATCTGGAGACGGAGGAGCAGGCAAACGGCGTGACGATGGGGGCCTCGGCAATTGAAATTGGTGGCGGCGGCGGCAAACTAGGAAGAAAATTAGCAGGAGGCGGCAGAAAATTAGCAGGGCACGGCGGCGGCGGCCTAGGTTGCGAATTGCTGCGATAGAAAGGGGTGAGGAGTCGCCGGATCGATGGCCTTCTTATTTTTCTACGTGAAGTAAAGAATCGATCGCATTTTGTAGCGAAACAAATCGATCACTGGGATCGGCCTGTGTGTGAGTTGCCTGCTTGCACAGCGTGAAGCCCATCCATTGACTTTTTTTCTGGCCGATGGCAGACCCAAGCCTACCTCTACATACCTGATCGGGGCCCCTCAAGTTTGGGGCCCGGGGCGGCCGCCCCCTCTGCCCCCCCCCCCCCCCCCCCCCCCCCCCCTCAGGGCCGGCCCACTTCAACATCTGGTTAGTGAGCGTTTTAGTTTTGTTTGAAATTCCGGGCCACCGTACAAAAAATAACGACATATGTACATAGCATGCAGTCTAAAGACAGCTTAGAACTTTTGGTCAATTAATCTGTGTAAAAAAAAGTTGAAGAGAATTTATAAGTATTGTGGTAACCATGGAAGTAAGTGACAAGTAATCTGTTCTCCGGTGTAGCCAGCGGCGCCGAACAGAACTGACCATTGGTCACATCACAGGCAAAATGCTTGAATGGTTTTTTAGGGGAAAATGCTTGAAGATTTGGACTCCAGCAAAACTGGCAAATCAAAGAGTATGCATCTGGTGCTCGACCCTTTTTTCAATACATCACATGATGTTGCGCGGACCCTAAACCATGAAATAAATGTGATGAATGCTTTAAACACAAACAAAATGTGATACAACCATTCCAGGTCAGGGGAGTCTTGCCACCGGCATGTCAGGCATATGCGAGGAAAGCAAAATCACATTGAAATAACTGCCGACCGTGACGGACGAAAGAGGAGACCACAGCACAGGCAGGGAATGTGCAAAACAGGCAAATGAATGCATGTCCTCAAACGGCACCAAAGAAACCCAACGGCTTTTTCATCACTCTAGCTTTCCATGCGATTAGTCTCTCTAAGCATTAAAGAAGCCAGCACACATGACGTGATTATATAAGCATTAATTGATGGAAACTGGCAAGCGTTCCTTCAGTTTTGAACGCTCACGGCACAACTGCCACACCATATATACTATAGTTTCTCGACCAATCTAGTACATTTTCTCCGGTGTACGTAGTACTAGTATATAAAGTCTATGAATGAACATGGGATTATGACCGGATATAGTACTAAATAAAGAACTCAAGTCACGATGTGGAGAGCTTAATTAGACATCATCTTTGGACGGCTCCATGAAGCTTTTTTGCTTTCCTGGAGAAGGCATAATCCACCACTGCAGCTGATTGATCATGGAGTGCATGTGCTTCTGTAGTTCCCTGTAGAATGGATAGGTTAAGCATCTGTTAGCGTGCGTATTAGTTTTATTTGAAATTACAAGCCACTGTATGAAACAGCACAACATATGTGCGTCGCGTGCGGTGTGAAGAAAGCTTAATTAGTAGGCTGCTTTTAGATAGTAAAGCTTGGTAGAGCACTTACAATGTTTTTGATGCGGGCAAGTCTGGTTCACACAACACCCTCAGTTCACCGCTGTCCGCATTTATGTAACACCAGGGGACTGGTGAGTTGTTGTATACGCTGTGGCCATTACTTGACGATGCTCTCATATCCATAACCTTAAGCTCATCTACGATCTCTCAGGATTATAGTCAGGTTTTCAAGGCTCTCCGGAAGGGACTTAAGTTTATAGCAGGATGAGAGGCTGAGTGTTTGAAGGTTTTTGAGGCTTTCAAGGTTCTCTGGAAGGGACCCTGGTTTCCAGGAGTTTGAGAGGTCGAGTGTTTGAAGGTTTTCGAGGCTTCCAACGCTCTCTGGAAGGTACTCTAGTTCCGCGCACCGAAAGAGGTTGAGTGTTTGAAGGTTTTTGAGGCCTCCAAGGCTCTCCGGAAGGGATCTTAGTTCATAGCAACGTGAGAGGTCTAGTGTTTGAAGGTTTTTGAGGCTTCCAAGGCTCTCTGGAAGGGACTCCAGTTTCTGGCAATGAAAGATGTTGAGCGTTTGAAGGTTTTTTAGGCTTCCAAGGCTCTCTGGAATGGACTCTAGTCTTTCACACCTTGCGAGGTTCAGTTTTTGAAGGTTTTTTAGGCTTCCAAGGCTCTTTGGTAGGGACCTTAGGGAATAACATGCTGAAAGGTCCAGAGTTTGAAGGTTTTTGAGGTTTCCAAGACTCTCTGGAAGGGGATCTCGTCTAGAGGACCCTAGTCTATAGCACCCTGAGAGGTCTAGTTTTTTTAAGGTTTTCAAGGCTTCCAAGGCTCTCTGGAAGGGACTTTAGTCTATCGCAGCCAGAGAGGTTGAGTGTTTGAAGGTTTTTGAGGCTTCCAAGGTTCTCTGGAAGGCACTTTAGTTTTTCACACCCTTTGAGGTCCAGTGTCTGAAGGTTTCTGAGGCTTCCAAGAGTCTCTGGTATGACTTTGATACTGGTACAATTAGATAAGTCAAGATGTGCTAGACTCCCAAGTTTGCCAAGCGAGCTTGGTATTTCTGAAATTTCACGTGATCCATTGAGGTTCAGGTAATGTAATTTTGAGAGCCGAGTTATACTCTGTGGAAACTGTCGATCTTGCAGCTCCGGAGCAATAAGAAACTCCAATTGCTTCAGTTGCCCTAGAGCGCTTGGAAACTCTTTGATGGAGCATCCAGATAGATCCAAGACATGCAAGCACTTCGGAAATGAAAATGCACCACCATGGAATTCACAATCCGAAAAATGCATCGCCCTTAACTTAGGTGGGAAAATAGTTGACATCTTCCTTGCCTTGATGTAATCTGAAATGTTGCAATTTGTAAGAGATGCATAGCGGCAGTATTCTTTTGTTCTAGCATTGCTCGCTATTTCAGCATCAAAGACAGCCAACTCTTCAGCAATGACCGATCTTGCAAGATCATGCACCAGATCGTGCATGGTGAAGATTGTTTTTGCAAATGACTGAAACAAAAAATAGCATTAATTCCTCCAGAAAAATTGTCAAGAGAATGGTATTGTTTATATAAATGACGTGACATGATGCTTTTAGAAAAAGATTAATATGCTCAACTCAGCAAGCCGTAAGTGGAGAAAGTGGTTGTGGTGCAAATGCAGATGTGTTTAGAGTTATAGAACTGGGAACTGAAATACATATTCTCTCGGAGAGCAGGGGAAAGGATTTACTAAAGGAATGACAGAACTTTAGGGTGCAACAGTGCACTTTACTGACACATATTCAAGACTCTTAATTAATTAATTCCATCTTGCACGTGTTACATATTTTTAGGGAAAATTGTTGTCCAGCCAAATATAGACTGGATTTGATAAGACAAACAAAATACAACACTATGCGTTAACTGTATGAGCAGTGATCCAAATGGGCTGGCTTTTGACAAGGGTACACTACAACAGGATGGATGAAGGAGCTACTTTTATTTTTACTCGAGGCAGGTCCATATATGCCCCCCACACTTGGGGGCAATTTTTAGAGGGCAAAACATATACATGGATTAATGTACCAAACTGTCAACATATATAAGATGTATGTATGCTTCTGCACAGTAACTGTTGCATGCCATTTGATAATTGAGTAAAAAAGAATATTCTTTATTCTATAATGTACAGGTAGTATGCCGTAGTAACTCACCTTGGGCAGTTTTGAATGCTGAAGGAAAGACATCCCCAGGAATTGCCTAACATACTTCTCGCCAAGTTGTATGGCTGAAAAGGTATTAGATGGCTCGATGAAACCAAGAGCGATCCATTGATAGATAAGGTCATCTTTACTTATATTGTGACCTTTATGGAAGATACCACAATAGGCAAAGCATAACCTCAGATATGGTGTAAGAGTATTGTAACTTAACTTCAAGGACGGTAACACTGTACTATCAGAAAATGGTTCATCCCAAATATCACTATTGCACATTGCTTCCCAGTCACTAAGATTCATTCCAGATAGCAAGAATCCAAGTGCTTGAGCTGCTAATGGCAAACCTCCACATTTCTTTGCAATCGCCTGTCCAATTGGTTCAACTTGCGCTTTATCAGCTCTAGATTCAGAGCCACTATTTTGCTTGATTATTCTCCAGCACATGTCATTGTCCAAGAGATCTAACATGTATGGTTCAACAGTACAAATTTTTCTTGCAATGTCTATGCTGCGTGTTGTGACTAAGACCCTCATCTTGGAGCTTCCATTCAACATAAGCTTGAGTTGATTCAGTTGGGAGGAATCTGTCTCCCATAGGTCATCTAAAACAATTAGTGTCTTCTTATCTTGAAGTAAATGTTTAAGATGTTGATTTATTAACTGCCTTGTATCTAGATTCTGGCTTCCCTTTTCTACTTGAGAAATTATGGAGTTCCCTATTTTTTTCATGTCAAACACTTGGGATACATAGACCCATACCCGATGATCATACTCTTTGAACTGAGCATCATTGAAGACCAGTTGTGCCAATGTTGTCTTTCCTATGCCTCCAAGCCCGCAGATAGGAAGAATTGTGATATCTTCTTTGTTGCTGCTTGTGGATAACAAAGAAAGAACATTCATCCTGTCTTTTTCTCTCCCTATGATGAGTGATTCAATCACATATGATGTTGTTTCCCGTGGATCAGGAAACTGGTGCACACTAATTAGGCTGGAGTTATCATGTGTGAATTTGAAACTCTCGTGGTCCTCTTTGATCTTCCTCAGTTGACCTCTCATCTTCTTCATCTTATAAGCCATGGTAATATTGGGTGCAATAGCAAAACAGTCCAACTTCCCAATCATCTATAAGGAATTTCAAAAAGTGATTATGATATAATATAAAACCTGGGAGCAATTACACCCAGCTTTAATATGATGTACTATTTTTGATACCTCTACCCAGTCTACATGCTGCTTGTTTTGGACGGATGTAAAACATAGCTTCCCTTGTAGTACAATTTTTTATTCTTATATACTTAGTTTCACGGCCGGGATTTGTACACCAGATTTAGGCCCTGTTTGTTTCTGTTTCGCTTGGATTTTAATCACATTTGGATTCGCTTTATTGGCGAAGCCAATTGTGCGAATCAACTTCACCATCGAAGTACACTTTGAGGTGCTTCAAGAAATTGCACTAAAAACGGCCCAAATCCAGATTCAGCTTCATTGGCAAAGCTGATTCCAAATAGCTATTTGTTTCAGATTCCAGATTCCAGATTCGGCTTCACTGGCAAAGTTGAATCTGGTCCCAAAATCGGAAACAAGCATGGCCTTAAGTAGGCTAAATGCCTCTTGTACACCTATGGCTTTAATTTTTAGAAGGGCGCCAACAAATTTCAAGCTTGAAACGTTGCAATTAATTAGATTTGTTCCTAATAAACACATGAACAGTAGATTTCTCTAACTGGGCCTCCCCAACACCGTAATTTCACTAATCCTGCACCACTGATCAAGCATGGTTTTGTGGACAATAATATAATTAATAGTCAAATTATTTGACCAAAGCAACAAACTCTGTACTAGCTAGGAATATTAATTAACCAAAAATCGATTGAGATAAGGCAAGGGCGGCATATGTATACCTTTCTGGAGGCTGGTTCACTGTTAGCTTGGAACTCATCGAGCATGTAAGAGATGTCGTAGGCAGCGTTCTTGAGCTGGTTGAGCCACAGCCGCACCAACTCCTCCGAGACAGACCGCCTCTCAGCATCCTTGAGCGCCGCCTCCATGTACTGCAATGTGTCCTTCAAGTCCTTGAGGTCGTCCTTGAAGTTCCACAGCATCGTGACCTCATCCCCAATGGCAGAACCTAGTTTATTGCCCACCGCTGAGACAACAGCCGAGGCGAGCAAACCGGCTACATGCGCCATGTTGTTCGTCTTCACACTTTTTCTCTCTCAAGTTGTAGAGTATGCCAACTAGAGGAGGTGAGAACAGCGACAAGTGCCAGAAATGACGCAGTTACCAGCTCATGCATGGCCATATGTTATTTATGACACGATGCATGCTCCACCGAGATGGAAAGGGATCATCTCCTTGCTTAATTGTGGTAATGCACTCAGCACAACACGTTAGCTTTAGCTTTACCAGCAGGCAAGGGTCAAGAAAAGAATCTCAGGTCTTTCTAGCTGTAAAGGAAAAAGGAAAGGAACCATGAGAAGGAAAGAATGTGAACTTCCTCTGGGAAAGAAAGGGATTGAGAAGAATCCTATTCTCTGATGCATGCTTTGGTGTGTATGTAGCTTTTGAGTTCAATGAAGACTACCTAAATCTTTAGTTCTAGACTAGAGTCCACTAATAGGACCGTCTAACAGAAATACCAAAAAACACAGTTTACAATACAGATAGCAGGATCACAAACAAAAGAGAATCAGAAGATTTGTAGGATTACTTACAGTGAACCCACCTTGTTTGTATCTGCAGTGAGGCTGCTTGACCAAATTTAGCAATATGCTTGGCACATTGGTTAATTTTCAATATCCTGCAAAAAAAATATTGCATCAGGATATTAAAAAAGCTGGGAACAAAAAGAGAGAACAGAGATTATGATACTCGTGCTTGCTTGTTGATTGAAAAAAATTCTAAAGGGGGCAGGAATCAGAAATGGCAGAAGGGGAGGAAGCTCCCAGTATTACAAAATTAGGCAACAACACATAGATATTTACAGAAGCCATGGGTGGTTCCTTGCTTGTGGCATGGCCAGTAAGATCCACGTGTAGGGGCCTGTTGTACCTGCCACCGTTCATCAGGTTTCCTCGACAACGCCTCAGCCTAGCTGTCTGTCAGCCATCGAAGAAGCACCGTCTGTCAGTTTTTGAGGAGATGATGCCGAGCCACCGGAGCCGGCACCCCCTGATGTGAGGGAACAGAGGATGCTCTGCCTCAGGGTCAATATCTCTTCTAGCCACCTCTCCCATTGGCCATTTCGCACGCTGCGACCACTCTGAAATATAAGGAAGGCTGAACCCCGAAGCACACAAATATGTAAGAAAAGAAAATGTTTATCTATGGTCAATAGATCCAAAATTTGGGTGCTCTGTTGCTATTTCCAAATCTACAACATCATCATCTACATAATCTGCACAATCAATTCATGAAACGCTTCACGGGATAAAACCGGAGGTTAAAATACAGTTTAATCTAGCCACAAATTCTTCAAAATTATGCAGTAGCACGATCTCTGTCCACAGCATCACAATAAAAGTTTCTGTTTTTACATATCAAATATGCAGTGTCAGCAAATTCATGGTTTAGTTCAAGCATCCATAAATTTGCATTTGATCTTAATATGCAATGAGCGCAACATGAATTTAACTGAAGAAGCAGTAATTGTAGTCGCATGTTATGAGGCAGCAACCCATCACAGGCAGGATGAAATGCAAAACAGACAGAAGATCTTCTTCACCTCCGGCGACCATGCCGCCAAATCTTGACCATAAATCAGTCCGAGCGCTGCCAGGAAAGGTGAACTGAGACGATCGAGGAGGGCCGGGGCGGAGGCGTCGTCAGGATCGTCCCAGAGGTGCGCGTCGCTCCCCATCCGCCCCACCATGGACGGCGCGGCTCAGGCCGCTCGCCTGCAGCCGGAACACCGCCCCTTGGCATGCCTCCCCAACTCTCCCTGGCCGCGGCGGCGAGGCTGGGAGCCGCAGAGCTCGACGGCGGCGGAGAGGTGAACAGAGACGGGCGTGTGCGTGTCATCCACAGAATCTGGGCCGCCATTTTAGAGGGCCTGATGGGCTGGGCTGGGCTGGTATAACGTGGGGCCCAACTGCCTTCCTCTCCCAAATCCATTGACGCCGGCGACTCTGCTCGCTCCACCGCAGAGTTTGTGATCAATTCGCTCAAGGTCAGTCAAGTGAGCAGCAGATGAGGGGAGATGTCGACAGCCGTAAGCGGAGGAAGAGCACCGGCTCGCTTCCCAAGCCGGCAGGCGGAAGTGTGGCGACGGCAGGCGGAAGTGGGACTCGCGGTCGTCAGTGGATTTACTTTAGTTAATGGGCGCTAATACGCGCCGGTTCGCCGGCCAGGATTTGGGCCGATCACACCAACGCCGTACGATTAGCTCATTTTAAACCGTACGATCTGTGACTTCTTCACCCCCTCTTCCTTAGAAAAACAGAGGAAAAAACGCATCGTTGACTATAGCCGCTGTCCACAGCCAGTGTTGCCCGTCACTCGCCGCGCATCTGCCATAGCCTGCAGCGTCCGTGGCTCGCCATGGCCGCCGGTCGCTGGTCACCGGCCTTGCCATGGTCGTCTCATGTATTCCTCGTCGGATCCACGCATGCAACAATTTTCCCCCCGCGGTTTGCAGCTCCATCACCGACGATGGCAGCACTAGTGGATGACCGTAGCGCCAGTCCCGGTCGCAACACCCCGGGGACGAGCTCGCGAAAAGTACTCGCCTGCGGGTTTGCATGTGGCAATAAAAAATGTCCGCCAGTACACTAGTAGAAAAAGGGTCAAATGTGAGACACATTAGTCCCGGTTTGTAACAGAACCGGCACTAATGTGTCCATTAGTGCCGGTTCCAGCGGTTAGGCGGGAGGAGCTCTTTAGTACCGGTTCGTGGCGAACCTTTAGCACCGGTTCGTGCCACGAACCGATATTAAAGGAGTGGTGGTAGGCTGGCGTCAGGCCGGGGCCCCACGAGCCCCTTTAGTCCCGGTTTGTGGCACAAATCGGTACTAAACAGCCAACAGGCAGCACGTAATTGTATGAAGCCGTTTCATGTTCGTAATTACCATTATACTCTCTCTGTAGAGATATAAGAGCGTTTAGGTCACTAAAGTAGTGATCTAAACACTTCTATATTTTTTTATGGAGGGAGGTAGCTGGCGTGGATCGTGGATGACCATTGAACGCATGAACGTATAGCATTGATGTGAGTATTCTTACGCGAATCCGTCCACCCAAGAATCAAGACAGCGATGTTGTCCGACCGATCCCGTGCATGCCCGTTGTGACGGCGACAACGGGGCAGACTTAATGCACGTCGATGTCATAGGCCGCTGTCTCGCCTATTTAGGCTGCGCTTGGATTGCCGCTTTCCAGCCATCCACACGTGTAAAGTACCACTGCGATCTACTTGGATCGTCGTTTTTGCGACGTAACTTTTACACCCGGTTTCACTTTACACTTGGATATCGCTGGTATTTCGTCGGTTTGCAAAACACTGCTATGTCCGTCGTTTTTCCTAGTCGCTGGTATTCCGCCATTCTTGCTCGGTCGTGATTGACTTGGTAGCCACAGCTGAGGTAAGCGCCGCAACGGCTCAACCGGACACTAGTAGAAAAAAGGGTCAAACGTGAAGCACATTAGTGCCGGTTTGATTTTGGCCCGGTACTAATGGTACCATTTGTGCCGGTTCGAACGGATTTGCATTAACGCCGGTTCGTGTTGAACCTTTAGTACCAGTTCGTGGCACGAACCGGTACTAAAGGGGTAGTGGCAGGCTGGCGTCAGACCGGGGCCCACGAGCCCCTTTAGTCCCGGTTTGTGGCACAAACCGGTACTAAAGGGCCAACCTTTAGTACCGGTTCGTGCCACGAACCGGCACTAAAGAGGTCTAACCTATAGTCCCGGTTGTAGACACAAACCGGGACTATATGGCAATTTTCAAGGAAAAATCATAACTAAATCATCCTAATTCAGAAAAATATATATAATATATCAAAATTTGCAGAACAAAAAGATTCCAAAGGGAAAATAGAGTTTTTGGACGTTTTTTAGACGTTTTGTGCCTTTAGTGCTAGGGTTTAGATTTCAGAGTTTAGGTTAGGTTTTATGGTTTAAACCCTTAGTTTTTACTGTTTAGCATAGAGTTTCCGACGTTTTAAGTCCCGGGTTTAGGGTTTAGGACAATTTTTGAAATGACAAAATTGTAAAAGGAAAAAAAGATATGCTCTAATTTATGTTTTTTTAATTTTGGTTAAATCTGATCAAACTATGGTCAAACTACTTATTCAAGAAGTATTAATGTTGCTACATAATTATTAAAGAATATTAGTGTTACTAAATAATTATTTCAATTTTTTGAATTTTGGTCAAATCTGGTCAAACTGTGGTCAAACTGTGGTCAAACTATGGTCAAACTGTGGTCAAAGTTATTCAAGAAATATTAGTGTTACTAAATGTTTTTTAGAATAATAGTTCCAAACTCAAACGGTGAAACGTGTGACCTAATGCTCAAGCTAAACTGCTGAGGGTTAATAGGATTGACAGCTTACATTTGTCAGGAAAACAACAAGTGCAGACTTGGAAACGAGGGAGAATAGAACTCGAAAGTTAAGCGTGCTCAGGCTAGAATAGTGAGAGGATGGCTGATCGTTCGGGAAGTTAGATGATTTGGAATGATGAGGGGTGATTAGAGATTAGATATTAAATTGAGTAGTGGTGAGGGGTGATTAGAGATTAGAGGTTAAAATAATTCAAAAAATTGAAAATCGAAAAAAAAAAATCAAATATTTTTTATAAAATTTTCAAAAAGAAAATCAAAACAAAATTGAAAAATAGTTCCAGCAAAATCTGAAGAGGTTCCAGCAAAAAGTTCATGGCGGGCACCGCCGTCACCGCCAAACAACCATCTTCGCCCAATGTAGCAAAGTCGAATGATGGTTCCAGCAAAAACAAAAGCGGTTCCAGCAAAAAACTGATGTAGCAAAAAAATCATGGCAGCAACATGGCATCATCTCTCTCAATTTGTAGCAAAAACGAAAGAAGGTTCCAGCAAAAAAAAAATTGATGCCGCAAAAAATCCATGGCGGCCATCACCGTCGCCGCTCACCACCATCGTCGCCAGTTGAAGCAAATCCACTGGCCGGTCCCCGACACCGCATCTCATCGATGCCGCAGGCAACGACCTCCCTCCCTCCACTCCTCCCATGTCGCGCGTGGTGGCGGCCTCCCAAAATAGCACCCATTTGCGGGGAGGCTGCCGCTGGATGGACGACGGGCAGGCTGGCGTGGATTGATGGCGGTCATCACGGGCGAACTATCCTGGAGGCAGCCGCAGGGGAACAAGACGTGCGAGGAGATAAGGAAAGGACAACATAGAATGAATGGATAGGAGCGACTCGTGAAGTTAAGAAGAATACTTAAGTGGTGGTGTGTGGCCCCGTTGCCAGCGTAGACGCGTCCGGCCAGCGTTCGGCCGGCGCACCGGCTCTAATCGTTTACCTTAGTTAATTCTATGCTTAAAAATATCAACCATTTTATTCGCTTAAAGAAACATCTTAAACAGTAGTACCATCAATGTGCAAAGACAGACACCTCACCGGAATGTGTCTGTTGTATTTAATATCCTGAGGAAAAAGAATAGTTCAAGGCTTGGAGAACCTCGTTTGAACATACCATACCATCATTGGGCCAAACGAGTCGAGAATGGTTTTGCTTTCAGATTTGATTGTACAGATTGGACGGCATCGTTTCGGCTCATAGAAATCTCCTACGGTATTTGAATATTTTACCTGAATGATCAACCATTATTGTTAGTGGTGGATTCATGCAGATGCAGGAGTAGTACAGAAATGTATTAGATTCAATTAATAGAACTTGGTAAAAAAAATATAAATAGCTTTCGATCGATTTGATTTGAGTAGTACCCGCTGTGAGTCCACCTTCCTTGGCCATGGCCGGCGGTTATTTCTGCCGCGGCGGATGTTGCTTCATCGCATCAGGTGGCGAGAGTCAGATGTGCTCCCCAACTTCAAACTCTGCATCACTTTAAAGCATGTATTCTCCAGATGTTCTCGTGCATGTTTGTGACTGTACTGAATGTACTGTAGTGTTCGAGAGAGAATTAATTTGGAAGTCATGTACACCGCAAAGGGTTTTTGTACCAGCAATAGGTATTTTGGATGTGTGATACTGATACTAGAAGCTAAGTTCTGTGATCAGACTTAGCATCACAGACAACATGAACAACCTCATTCAGTAAACAACCTGAATTTTTCGATTCAGAATCCCCTTTTCCAGATGACGAGTGAAAGCAGAGCATCTCTCTCTTGAGATGATTTGGAGCTGATGCCCGAGGAGTTGATTCGAGGCGTTGGTGTTCCTTCAATCTATACACTTTGGGAGCACCTTGTGGTTCTTGATTTCTGTCCATGTGCCATGTCAATGTCACCAGACTGGCCAAACCTCGCGCACTCTGCTGATCCTGGGGGCTGCTTTGCTGAAACAGAGACCCTTATATATTCATCTGCTTTTGCTTGTTTGCTTGTTTCAGCATTGTTTTGCATTTTTCAGTTCGTTTCGTTTTGCAGGCTCGTGCATTTTTGGATGTGTGAGTTTGCATGAGGCCGAAGAGCCAAATGTCTGCTGCAGTTCATCTAGAGTTTCCCCCGAAACAGAGTTTAAATGGCTGAAGATTTAGTAGCTGATGATTTCCCCTGGAAACAAGTTTAATGCCTGAAGATGTGTTGACTATGGGATGTGCTCCTGTTAGAACACAGTTTGCTCACATCTTTTTCCTTGTTTTACATGTCCATCATGAGAACCAGAAAAAATTATATACTGGCTTCAGTTCCTGGGTGCTGTAACATGAGTCACTCCTTTCCGTTGACTGCTGGCTGCTGTAAACGCGCATCTTGATTTTGCACATAACAAAGCAGAAACTAGCACAGGCACTTATTTTCTTCTTAAGTTCACTTTTACTTTTTGGGCATCCTATAACCACCAACGATGCAGGCGTGTTCGTGCTCAAAGGGCTCCAGGATCACCTGCTTCGGGGGCTTGAACTGGTCGGCCTTGAGCTTCTCCACTTCGCTGGCAAACACACCCTCGGTGGGCATGGGTGACTTGAGTAAAAAATGTCTGCTCAAATGGCAGTTTCAGATTAGCATGAGTAAGTCTACAAGCACTGATGATGAACAAAGCTTTCTACCTCTTGCCTCTTGAATCTAGATATATCTTCTATATCTTACAAACAAGTCTGTTCACATATTGACCAACTGGTCTAATTCTTTAGCTATGCCAATGAATTATTACTCTTTTGGAATGTACAACGCAAACTGAAGAACACGAAAAAGACAGAGTACCCATATGGGGCTGTATCTTTCTCCATGCAGTGCACATCGACGAGCGAACAATGGCTGACTTCAGCATAAATAATCCCCAGACATATACACTTCATTTTTTATAGTACAAACATACAAATACCAGTACATCAGTACAATACATACGTCCAGCCAAGACCCCTTTAGAGTTACAAATAGAGATATGGAGCGAACATACAAATAATATTTAGATACAAACAATTTGCTTGTCGTCGAGTTGGGCACTTCATGGTGCACCGTCTTGAGTTTTCTCCATCATGTGAGCCCACCTTACAGCCACTTGCACATAAACGATGTCGTACATCATATCAACAAACTGGAAGAAGGCAGCCCTCCATGTTCTCTTCATCAACATGGTGCAGAAAACTGTCCACAGACCCATCACAAATCCCATAATCATGGCAAGATAAACGGATGGCATATGATTTATATCTCCGAGGCCACTTTGCTCTCCATCATGTGTTGAGCAGTTCCTGCCAACCGGATCTCCACAAAGACCAGGGTTACCGATGTAGATATACATCTGGTTGCCAAGAGTTTGTAGCTGTTGTCCAGGTGGTATTGCACCGGACAGATTGTTGTATGACAAGTTCAAGTGGCTCAAATAAGTTAAAGCTGACAAACTTGATGGTATTGCACCAGAAAACTCATTGAAGGATAGGTCGAGTGACTCCAACCGCTTCAAATCACCAACTTGGTTTGGGATCGTTCCTATGAACTGATTATTTGACAAGTTCAGGCTGGTAAGTCCAAGGAGTAGAGTTATCTCCTCTGGAACTTGTCCTGCCAAACTATTACTTGACAAATCAAGAATTACCAGTAGATTGTAGATCGCGAAGGTGTAGTCACGCTTTTGGTCCTTCATGATTACTGGGATGCTCTCTTCATAGTAGTAATCCTTTGTGTCCTGTGAAACCCCTGCCTTCATTGCCTTCAAGTTTGACAAAGACCAAGGTATGCTTCCTGACATGTCGTTGTGCGCTATGTCCAAATAGTGAAGATGGCGAAGGGAAGTGAAACTCTGAGGAATATGACCACTGAACATATTTGATCTCACTCTTAATATTTTCAACTGTGGGATTTTTTCTGGCAACCATTCTGGCAATCCTCCAAATAACCTATTGTAAGAAAGGTCAAGGAACATCAATTTTGATGACCTTGCAAGAAATTTAGGGAATTGACCAGTCAGATTGTTGTTATTTAGGGCTAAGCTGAACAAGTCCCAACCAAATTGACTTGTAGAGTTTGCATCAGATTCCTTCCAACACTGCATAATATCTCCTTCTAAATGGTTTCCTGATAGGTCCAACCTATACAGAAAAGTCAATTGGAATATAGACAATGGGATGGTGCCTGTGAGTTGATTATTTGCAAGCATCAAGTCTTCGAGTGCAGGAGCATACAACTCAGATGGCAACGACCCGGATAAAGAGTTTGAAGATAGGTCCAGTCGGCTTATATGTATAGGCAACTTTGGAACTTGACCTGTCAACGTATTGGACCCAAGATGTATATACTCAGCTGACATGTGTTGTAGATTTGTCGGTAATGAGCCACGCAATTTGTTTCCTGATGCTTGCAAGGTTGAAGCTCGGGAAAATGTTACCCAAAACCAATCAGGAATAACATCATCTAGATTTGAATCACTGAGAACAAGAACATCAATATCAGATTGCCATTTCAGCCACTCTGGAAAAATGGGCCCCAGTTTGCATGATTGGAATTTCGCAACCTTTAATCTAAATGTTGGAACCCATTTTTGGTTGATAGCAAATCTCAAAGAATTGTACGACAAGTCCAGATACTCTAAATTCAATAGGCCTGCAAAATGCTTCTCCACGAGCACACTATCTAGTTTATTATGGCTAAGATCCAGATGCTTTATATTACTTGAGCTTTCTGAGTGTTCTTTCAAGAGAAAATCACTGAAGTTATTATAGCTGAGGTCCAAATGCTCCATGTTACCTAGACTTGCAAAATCTTCATTGAAGAGCACACCACTGAATTTGTTGTAGCTGAGATCCAAAAGCTTTAAGTTTCCGAAACTTGCAAAATGTTCTTTCACACTGTTGAAGTTATTGTGGCTGAGGTTCAAATTCTCTAATTTGCCTAAGCTTGCAAATTGTTCTTTCACACTGTTGAAGTTATTGTAGCTGAGATCCAAAACCTTTAAGTTGCCTAAACCAGCAAAATGTTCTTTCAATAGCACACCGCTCAAGTTATTGTGGCTAAGGTCCAAATGCTCTAATTTTCCTAAGCTTGCAAATTGTTCTTTCACACTATTGAAGCTATTGTAGCTAAGCTCCAAAACCTTTAAGTTGCCTAAACCAGCAAATTGTTCTTTCAATAGCACACCGCTGAAGTTATTGTGGCTGAGGCCCAAAAGCTCTAATTTACCTAAATTTGAAAATTGTTCTTTCAAGAGCACACCACTGAAGTTATTGTTCCTGAGGTTCAGCCATTTCAAACTACTCAGTGTTCCAACTCCTACAGGTAGAGGGCCAGTCAACATGTTTTGAGATGCTCGAAGGACACTGAGATTGGTCATGTTACCAATCCAACTGGGTAGATTCCCGGTCATATTTGCATCCTGCACCGAAAATTCCTGCAATGTATTCCATGAGCACTTTGGTAATCGCCTCATGAACTCCCCTATGCTTGAACCTATGTTGTTACGACTGAACCTCATTCTGGTCAAATTGCACAAATTTCCCAGTTTTTCTGGTATCAAACCCACGAGCTGATTCCCACTTAAATCTATGACTTGAAGGGCCGTCATGTTTGCCAAATCACTAGGAATAGACCCTATCCAGCTGGAATAGGAGAGGTAAAGCTCCTTAAGGCTTTTGAGATTCCAAAACCATGCATGCTTGAGTGAAGTATAGAAGTTGTTACCAGACATATCAAGGACTTCGAGATGTGTGAGGTTGGAAAGTGATATACTAGCAGACATGGTGCTGTTGAGTCCACAACCGGACAAGCCAAGAACTTTAAGAGAAGGAAGCATATTAACACTCTGAAACCAATCCCTCGCAGAACCAAGATCCACATAACTCATGTCAAGATGGCTCAACGAAGAGAGACGTGACAACCATGCATGATCTACATTGGGATAAGAATTCAAACTCACATCGAGATATTGCAACTTTGAGAGATTGCCAAATTGGGAAGGTATTCTCAAGGTGTTATCAGACACATCAAGGACCTCAAGATGTGTGAGGTTGGAAATTGATGTACTAGCAGATATAGTACCATCGAGTCCACACTCGGACAAGCGAAGCACTTTCAGAGAAGGAAGCATGTTAACCATCTGAAACCAATCCCTTGCAGAGCTAAGATCCACATAGCTCATGTCAAGATGACTCAACAAAGAGAGACGTGGCAACCATGCAAGATCCACTATGTAAGACCTATTCCCATAATAATTCCAACTGAGATCAAGATATTGCAACTTTGAGAGATTGCCAAGTTCGGAAGGTATTCTCCCACTGAATCGTGCTGACGAGAGGTTGAGATACCTTAGGTTCTTGAGAGAAGACAAGAAGACAGGGATGCTTGTGCCATTGAAGTCATTCCAGCTCAGATCAAGATACCTCAGGTGTTGTAGAGTAGCCAAAGAAGAGCTCATCTCGCCTGCCGACAAGCTCAATGGTTTGCTCCTGTTCGGGTAGTTGTAGTCGTACATGTTGATGTAGCCCATGTCGTACATGTAGTAGTCCATGTTGTACATGTAGTAGCCCATGTTGTCCATGTAGTCTTCCATTTCCATGTCGATGTTGCGGAGGTTGAGCTTGATGAGATGGCCCGTTCTGTTGCTGCAGCGGACTCCCTTCCATTGGCAACAATCCTCACCCTGCCATGACGAGAGACGGCCAGCAGGATCCAGGAGGCTTGCCTTGAAGGATAGAAGCGCATCTCGCTCGCTGCTGATGCAGGCTCCAGATGCACTCACTTGAACATGGGGAGTGGATGTTGTTTGGGAGATCAATAGACAAAGCAGTAGCGCAGCTCCTCGGATGAGCAGCACAAGCTTAACCATATTGGTCAGAAATGGCAGAGGGAAAGGATAATGGACAGGACAGCTTATCTTTATTCGGGTTCCACCACAACTGCAATATGGGAGTATGGTCTACAACCCACGTCTTGGGGTCTTGTCATGCATACTTTTCCGACGCTCAAGGTGTGGCCAAAATTTGTTGATTCGGACAGCCCACCATGCACAGCACGGCAGAAGTTGCAGCTGTAATATTTATCTCAATTACACTAATAATATCTGCACATTGTGGGTCAGGTAACACATCGAGCATTAAGATCTAGAGAGTTTTTTTAGTGTTGGCATATAAATACAAGGACTCATGGCTCTCATACTCCGCAATCGGCAAAAATCATCAGGATTTGTCATGTTGGCCAATTACCGGCCACTCCCATTGTATATGGTCTAAAGCAAAGCTAGTCCACGTCTTGGTCTTTGTCATGTTGTATGCATACCTCTCTAATTCATCAGAATTTTTGTTTTTTCTCTAATACTGTATCACTGTATGCATACTTTTCTTCTAGTCAAGTCAAGTTGTGGCCGAATGATTTGGACAATCGATCGCTGAGAGCACGGCACGGCAGACGAGCACGTTCAGTAATTAGCTCTCTCTAATTCATTTTCTCCATTAAAGGTTAGGAATTGGGTGGCTCGCATATTGTGATTTGTGCCTTCATTGGTGAGGCACGTCATAGCAATTTTCTTCCTGGTAATCTAGCGACAGGTCTGAATTGCTGTGCTCCCTTTCCGTGAAGTAGAGTGCGAACCTGCGGGGAAAGTGGACGCTGAGGCTTGAGATCGTCAGCGTCAAGGAGGGCCGCGTCGCCGTCCTAGAGGTTTGTGTCGCTCCTCATCCGCCCCGCCATGGGCGACGCCCGCCGTGGCACACCTCGCCTGGAGAACGAGAGGGGTTGCGGCGGTGTGCATCACTTCAAATAATGGATTCAGAACTTTGCATCATTTGAAGGGGAGTGCTTCGGTACAACCCCTAAAACGTATAGTGGATAGTATGGTAATTTCACATTAGGTATAGGAATACCCACCCGACGCTGTACGTCCGCGCGGGACAGCATACGCCCGCCCGCGTATGCCGCACCCGTCGCTGTACGTACGCCCGCCCGCGTATGCGCACCCGTCGCCGTACGTCGCCGTCGTACGCCCGCACGTCTCGACGTTGGCGTCGACAGTTGTTGGAGGGAAAAAAAAGACACAACTCAGAACCCTAACGCATCCACGCCGTCTCCACATCGGCCCCCGTCTGCGCTAAGTCATCGTCGCCCGGGTCGCCGCCCAAACAGGCCGCCGCGCGTGCCCCGGCGCCGTTACCGCTGCCGCTGCGCCTGCCCAGGCTCCGTTGCCGCTGCCGCCGCGTTCCATTCCCGTCGCCCAGATGGCCGCCCACCCACGATCTACGTCGCCGCCTCCCTCCGTGCAGTACGCCTGCTACGACCAGCCGTCGTCCTCACTCCGTCGACACCTGCCTCCGCCGGCCAGCAACTTCAGGCCGTCATCGGAAGAAATGGATCCGGCTGAAATCCTGGCCGCCGTGCAAGAGGTTGGTTAGAGACAACATTGTGCTTGATGAAATAATTGTTTTAGGGATGATGTTACACGGTGTTTGATTGATCGTACAATTTTTTTTAACTATGTATAGTTAGAGGAGGATGGCGATTATGATGGCAATGATTACGACGAGGACAACGAAACCTCATCACTGAATATGGATGAACCTGCTGAGGAGAACTACATGAGTTTGGATGAATCTTATAGTGGCAATGTAAGTGTGATCAAGGTTGATAAAAACAATAAATATGGTAGACCGCATGGAAATTTTCATAATTTTTTGCATCATGCAGCGACATGGCGATGATGATGATGATATGGATATAGATGATTCATTTGCCCAAAGTGCACTCCGGGTATGTCATAAATAAAATCAGAGAAGAAATGACATAATTACCATATTAGCGCTTACATGTTTTTTTTGCAATGCGCGCAGATGGACGAGGACGGGGACTTTGTGAGGAATATTGTGGACGATGAAAGTGAGAAATCGCACGTTGATCCATCTCATGATGACAGCTCCAGCAAAGTAAGTTTTCAAACTTACATAACTACATTATTACATATTAAAATAATAACTGACTGACATAAATGGTTTAATGCATTAATTTACAGGGAGATGTAGATGGTACAAGCGGGAATGATGAGTATGTTGGTGATGATCTGTTTAATTTTGACATCGGATTTGATGAATATCAGCAAGAATCATTGGACATGCATTGGAAGGTCATGAGGAAGACGTTCAAGTCACTAGGCGAGGCTTACATTTTCTATAACCAGTATGCTTACGAGCGTGGTTTCAGCGTAAGAAAGGACTCACTGAAATATTCGAAAGGTCCTGAGGGAACTAAGCGCTTGAGAAAGTATCGGTGTGCGAGAGCTGGGAAACGACAGGCAAAACTTTGTACAATGGAAGGCAAGACCCGCAGACTGAGAGGGGAGACTCGTTGCTTCTGCGATGCGCATATAACTTTGAAACTTGATAAAGAGCGTGACGTTTGATATGTCAGCAGTTTCAATGATGATCACAGTCACGTTCTAGCTAGACCGGATGAAGTCATGTTTCTTCGGTCTCATAATCAGATAAAAGAATATCAGAAAGCTGAGCTTAACCATGGCAGGTGCTAGAATCAGGAAACATATGATTTATGATCAACTCGTCAGTAGGTACGGGTCATATGCAAAGGCTGGTTTTGGGAGGAAGAAGCTTTATAACATGTGTTATAGAGAAAAAATGAAATTGCTTGCACAAGGTGATGCAGACACTGCCATTGGGATCATGATGACCAGAAAAGAGAGAGATCTAGATTTCTTCCTTGAGCACACCGTCGATGATGAAGGAAGGCTGAAAAACATATTCTGGTGTGATTCTCAATCACGTCGAGACTATGTTGACTACGGTGATGTGACAGTCTTCGACAGCACATACAGGATGAATAGGTATGGCATGCCATTTATACCTTTTGTTGGTCTGAACAACCACCGTTGCACCACGGTATTCGGTTGTGCTCTTGTGTCTGACGAGATGGAGGATACATATGTCTGGCTGCTTCAGACATTTTTGAGGGCTCATTGTCAGAAGAGGCCCAGGTCAGTAATTACTGATGGAGATGCAGCTATGATTAAGGCCATAAGAAAGGTACTTTCGGAGGTTTGGCATCGTCTTTGCTCGTGGCATATTGAGAAGAACATGCAGAAACACCTTCATCATAAGTCTCTAAAGGAGTTCAGGTCTCTACTTTATTATGCCACTTCAAAGAAGGTATTTGAGGAGAGATGGGCAGCGTTTTGCGCCAAATGGCAGTCGGAGAAAACAAAAACATGGTTACGTAGGATGTACAAGAAGAAAAGGCTTTGGGCTGCATCATATCTGTCAGGTGGGTTTTTCTTAGGTATGCGAAGTAATCAGCGAAGTGAGAGTCTGAATTCATGCCTTCACTTGCATCTAGACTCCGGTATGACTATTGTTGATATGATTGTGCACTATGAGAACTGCATAGTTTGTCTTCGTGAGAACGAGGCGCATGACGATTACACACACTCACAGACAGTTCCAGTACCAGTATTGGACGAGTGTAAAGATATTGAGAAATCAGCTGCCCGTGAGTTCACTGCGGCAAACTTTTATATCTTGCAGGAAGATATGAAGAAGGCACGGGAGCTTGAGGTCCTTGAGCTACTGATAGGAGCAGACACTCACAGATTCATACTGACATGGAAGGAAAATAGGGATATGAGATTCACTGTGGAGTACACCCCAGGTAACTCCGAAGAAACTGTGAGGTGCAGTTGCAGAAGCATGTATCGCAAAGGACTTCCTTGCAAACATATTCTTCATGTTCTGATTCAGCTACGCTTACGTGAGATACCTAAGTGTTTAGTGCTGCGGAGGTTGAGCCAAGTTGCAAGGGGTGGACTTCCCGTGAAGCGCACTAGCGATCTGTTTGCGTGGGGATGGGCAGGTGCAGGTGACAGAGCTAGGTACAGTGAGTTGACTATCTTATCTGCTGAAGCAACTCATAAAGCATGTCATAAACCATTTTTATTCGACAAGTTGAAGGCGGCTCTGAGGGACATAATAGATAATGATTACACTGAGGAGGATGAGCCTGGTGCGGGGGTACAGTTTGTGAACGACGATGCATTTGAGCCTAATCAAGATCATGGTCTTGTTCGTGATCCCGCTAAAGTTAACACCAAAGGCGCACCAAAACAGAATATTAAAGGCCGCGGTAAGAATGGTCCTGATGTCACTAAAAATGGGCGACCTAAAGCTTTTGATGAGAAAAAGCAAACGTCAATGTGGACTGTGTGGTCTTACGGGTCATTATAAGTCCACGTGCCCTCAAAATCCTAAGTATGATTTTTTTATGTTATTGTAAATCTTATTGTTCAACCCGAATATATCTGTTTATTGTGAATTAACACATATCTTACTGTTATGTAGGAACTTTGTTTGAATTGTGGAGTATGGAAGATTGCTATGGATTGCTATGGAAGATTGCTTCACCCTTTCATTGGAGACAGTTATTAATGTTCTACATATGTGATCTTTAATAATTGTTGAAATATGTTATATGAACTTATTTTACTTTGTTGATGTCAGACTATTTGCTACGATATACCGACATAAGTAGTTGTTTTGATGAAAGACTATGTAATGCAACAAGGAGTTTTTACTTTGTTTATTTTCATGTGCTCATTTTGCACAGAACTGCCGTCGCTTATTTTGACAGTGTCGTCGCTGTTGTTTTGACAATGCTCATTTTTGCACACTAGTGCCGTCGCTGTTTACTGTTATTTTGCTCTTTGCTGTTATTTTTTCCCCAGCACTGTACGGTCGCCGTCGCTTAGAACCCCATCGTTTTAATTATTATTTTTTTTAAAAAGACTGACAATAGCGCCGGCGGCACTGTCCCACAGCGGCAGCGTCGGGCGGCTGGCGGCAGTACGAAGTAATCAACTAGTTCGACAGCTCATGTGCCGCCGGGTATATAAGCCGGTCATCGCGCCCTCCGTCGGGCGAGGTGGGACTAAACATTTCACGTCGCCCCGCGTGGAACTTGGGTCGTCGTCCCGCCGCCTGCTACTTGGGCCGTCTTCACGTCGCGGGCGTATAGTGTTATTTGGCCGGCCCACGCGGTCACGCGCGTCGCTGCAGGCACGGCGGCTGCGGGCAGCCAAGTTTTTAGTCCCACCTCGCCCGACGGAGCGCGCGACGACCGGCTTATATACCCGGCGGCGCGCTTGCAGTCGAATGTCTTCGATTAAACTGTTATGCCACCCGTCGTCCGACGCTGCCCTGTTGGACAGTGTCGTTGGTCCTGTCTGACGTCAGACTAGCCGGCGCACTTGTTGGGCAATTTTTTTTACAATGGACAACTAAGAACATCGGTGTTATAGGCGACATCGTCTGTGCTTTCAAAATAACACTAACATAAGAACGTCGGTCGGTGTTACACGCATAATAAATACATGTGCATTTTTATTAACGTTCAGCAGTACAGGAAAACATGGACTGACGTATCCAAACAATTTGACGACCACAGAACTATGAATATGAAAGACAATGGCTTGAAGACAATATAATAATCCAAATGTCATTCTCGCCTTAATAGATATTCAAAATAGTAGTGTCTTCTTCGTCACAAGATATCAAAGTCGAAATAAATGTAAACATTATTTGAGCCTACAAAATTTTCTACTACAAAAAATTTGCCACATTTATTTCTTCTTTGCAAGCCGGGTAACTTTGTCCTTCACATCGTTGAGCGTATTTCCCTCCGCAAAAATAAGCTGCGCAATCATTAAGTCCCTCGATTTATCAATTGACCCATGTTAGAACTCCATATTAGTACAATTTAAATAGTATTACATTATGAATTTAATTTAATATAAGCATTTGAAATAAAACCAGACCTGAGAAAAATGGCGTTCCAATATTGAAAGCACCGAAGAACAAATATTCCACATGAATTGCTGGTCCATACAAACAATGGTTCATAAGTTCGCATGTCATATAAGATATTACAACAATATGAAAGTATTTACTCACCCGTCTTCTTGTTGTGGCATCTTATACGTTTTGATAGGCCAATTAGACACATCCGGATAATTCACAGCACCGCTAGCATTCGCATCACGTATGTCATATCTTAGTTGTTTTCTCTATTCATATAGATGATACCACGAAAAGAATTTAACATAGTTCAGTTACTAACTAAATGATAGTTTCAATATGCTCATGTAAATTTATGTCGTACCAGCTCCTCAACTTTTTCTCTAATTTCACTGTCAAGTTCGGGTCCCGTCAAAGAATCAAGAACCTGAAACTCTTCCTTGGGGCGATGCATGACAACCGAAACCCAGTGGGTATTTCCCTTATTAAGAGGAATATAAAGCTGCATCACAAAAAATATGATGCAATCAACACATACCCTCTTATTATTTATATCCCATATATGCATACATTAAGGCAGTTGAACTTACCTTATCTTTTTTGAAATACTCATCGGTGCATCTATTCACGGGTCCATTCTTCTTCGCCACAACTTCGTTCTCATTTCTCCCTGGCTCGGTGTCCGATCTAATTTCAAGTAACCAATTGACCAGATAGGTCGGCATTATATGACGATCGTCACCAACAACTCCCAACAGATACGACGAATAAGCATTGATAACCTGAAAATAATTTATATGATGTATAACAATTCCAATTTGCATTGAAAGTTAATATAAAGCACAACAATAACTTACATCACCGGTTAGCCATTGATGGTCAAGAATTGTACAACCCCTCTCTGCACTGAGACCTTCGCGCATGCCATCATTGAATATTTCCTTCTTTCTATGTTTTGCTGACCGCTCATAAGCACGAACAAACTTAATACTAGCATTAATCACATCGTATTCATTTTGAAAGACTTCTTTCTCGAATAGTTCTGCAATACATGACGGTAATATGTTAATAAGTCAATGATAAGTACAAGGTTCAGCTATTAAACAATATGATAAAACTCACTTGCTTTTGCTGTACGTTTTGCATGCTTTGTAGGTATAACTGGAATATAAGGAGACTTTACAAGGTTTGATAGCCTCCGCTTCCGTTTCCCTACACCCTCCTTTTGTACCTCATCTTCTCCAATACAATCTATGGATCCACGTGATACGATTTCATCTGTTCCTAAAGATGTAACGGATTTCTCATCAGATACCTCAGGAACTTCGATAGGATCTTCTTTATCACCCTTGAAACTATCCAAATATTCAGGTGTGCAATAATAAGGTGTCTTCTCTTCAGAATCATTAATATCATCTTCATCATCCTCTTGCACATTCTTTTTTCTTGGTGTTTTGTAATTGTCCACGTCAGGATTATATACAAATTCTTTACGAGGTGACCCATCATAGTTTCTATCTTCACTATTTTCACCATACTCATTCTCTTCTTCTTTTTCAATATCACCGGCTTTGTAGAATACATCGCTTTTGTTCAATTTCTCTATGACCCTCTGTGATTAAAAATTAGTTGTAATTAGTTATGTGACACATCAAAAAACATAGTGAACAGCAAAATCAGAAAACTTGTACCTGTGCGCATAGCTCCGGCATTCGAAGCATATCCTTACGAATGTGCTTCAGCTCAGTCAAAATCCGATCCATCACAGGGTTGTGGTGTTGGAAATATGCCCTAGAGGCAATAATAAATTAGTTATTATTATATTTCCTTGTTCATGATAATCGTTTATTATCCATGCCATAATTGTATTGATAGGAAACTCAGATACATGTGTGGGTACATAGACAACACCATGTCCCTAGTAAGCCTCTAGTTGACTAGCTCGTTAATCAATAGATGGTTATGGTTTCCTGACCATGGACATTGGATGTCATTGATAACGGGATCACATCATTAGGAGAATGATGTGATGGACAAGACCCAATCCTAAGCCTAGCACAGATCGTGTAGTTTGTATGCTAAAGCTTTTCTAAATGTCAAGTATCATTTCCTTAGACCATGAGATTGTGCAACTCCCGGATACCGTAGGAATGCTTTGGGTGTACCAAACGTCACAACGTAACTGGGTGGCTATAAAGGTGCATTACAGGTATCTCCGAAAGTGTCTGTTGGGTTGGCACGAATCGAGATTGGGATTTGTCACTCCGTGTGACGGAGAGGTATCTCTGGGCCCACTCGGTAGGACATCATCATAATGTGCACAATGTGATCAAGGAGTTGATCACGGGATGATGTGTTACGGAACGAGTAAAGAGACTTGCCGGTAACGAGATTGAACAAGGTATCGGATACCGACGATCGAATCTCGGGCAAGTACAATACCGCTAGACAAAGGGAATTGTATACGGGATTGATTGAGTCCTTGACATCGTGGTTCATCCAATGAGATCATCGTGGAACATGTGGGAGCCAACATGGGTATCCAGATCCCGCTGTTGGTTATTGACCGGAGAACGTCTCGGTCATGTCTGCATGGTTCCCGAACCCGTAGGGTCTACACACTTAAGGTTCGATGATGCTAGGGTTATAAAGGAAGTTTGTATGTGGTTACCGAATGTTTTTCGGAGTCCCTGATGAGATCCCGGACGTCACGAGGAGTTCCGGAATGGTCCGGAGGTAAAGAATTATATATGGGAAGTCCTGTTTTGGTCACCGGAAAAGTTTCGGGTTTTATCGGTAATGTACCGGGACCACCAGGAGGGTCCCGGGGGTCCACCAAGTGGGGCCACCATCCTCGGAGGGCTGCATGGGCCAAGTGTGTGAGGGGACCAGCCCCAGGTGGGCTGGTGCGCCCCCCAAGAGGCCCATGTGCCAAGAGATAAGGGAAAGGGAGAGTCCTAAGGGGGAAGGCACCTCCTAGGTGCCTTAGGGAGGATGGACTCCTCCCTGGCCGCACCCTTCCTTGGAGGAAGGGCCAAGGCTGCGCCTCTCCCCTCTCCCTTGCCCCTATATATAGTGGAGGGTAGGGAGGGCAGCCGCACCTGAGTCCCTGGCACCTCCCTCCCTCCCGTGACACCTCCTCCTCTCCCGCAGGTGCTTGGCGAAGCCCTGCAGGATTGCCACGCTCCTCCACCACCACCACGCCGTTGTGCTGCTGCTGGATAGAGTCTTCCTCAACCTCTCCCTCTCTCCTTGCTGGATCAAGGCATGGGAGACGTCACCGGGCTGTACGTGTGTTGAACGCGGAGGTGCCGTCCGTTCGGCACTAGGATCATCGGTGATTTGAATCACGACGAGTACGACTCCGTCAACCCCGTTCACTTGAACGCTTCCGCTTAGTGATCTACAAGGGTATGTAGATGCACTCTCCTTCCCCTCGTTGCTAGTCTCTCCATGGATAGATCTTGGTGACACGTAGGAAAATTTTGAATATCTGCTACGTTCCCCAACAGTGGCATCATGAGCTAGGTCTATTGCGTAGATTCTTTGCACGAGTAGAACACAAAGTAGTTGTGGGCGTTGATTTTGTTCAATATGCTTGCCGTTACTAGTCCAATCTTGTTTCGATGGTATTGTGGGATGAAGCGGCCCGGACCGACCTTACACGTATTCTTACGTGAGACAGGTTCCACCGACTGACATGCACTTGGTGCATAAGGTGGCTAGCGGGTGCCAGTCTCTCCCACTTTAGTCGGATCGGATGCGATGAAAAGGGTCCTTATGAAGGGTAAATAGCAATTGACATATCACGTTGTGGTTTTGCGTAGGTAAGAAACGTTCTTGCTAGAAACCCATAGCAGCCACGTAAAACATGCAAACAACAATTAGAGGACGTCTAACTTGTTTTTGCAGGGTATGCTATGTGATGTGATATGGCCAAGAAGAATGTGATGAATGATATGTGATTTATGAGATTGATCATGTTCTTGTAATAGGAATCACGACTTGCATGTCGATGAGTATGACAACCGGCAGGAGCCATAGGAGTTGTCTTTATTTATTGTATGACCTGCATGTCATTATAAAACGCCATGTAATTACTTTACTTTATTGCTAACCGGTAGCCATAGTAGTAGAAGTAATAGTTGGCGAGATAACTTCATGAAGACACAATGATGGAGATCATGAGGATGGAGATCATGGTGTCATGCCGGTGACGATGATGATCATGGAGCCCCGAAGATGGAGATCAAAAGGAGCAAAATGATATTTGCCATATCATGTCACTATTTGATTGCATGTGATGTTTATCATGTTTATACATCTTATTTGCTTAGAACGACGGTAGTAAATAAGATGATCCCTCATTAAAATTTCAAGATGGTGTTCCCCCTAACTGTGCACCGTTGCGAAAGTTCGTCGTTTTGAAGCACCACGTGATGATCGGGTGTGATAGATTCTTACGTTCACATACAACGGGTGTAAGCCAGATTTACACACGCAGAACACTTAGGTTAACTTGACGAGCCTAGCATGTACAGACATGGCCTCGGAACACAAGAGACCGAAAGGTCGAGCATGAGTCGTATAGTAGATACGATCAACATGAAGATGTTCACCGATGATGACTAGTCCGTCTCACGTGATGATCGAACACGGCCTAGTTGACTCGGATCATGTAATCACTTAGATGACTAGAGGGATGTCTATCTGAGTGGGAGTTCATGAGATGAACTTAATTATCCTAAACATAATCAAAAGATCTTTGCAAATTATGTCGTAAGCTCGCGCTTTAGTTCCACTGTTTAGATATGTTCCTAGAGAAAATATAGTTGAAAGTTGACAGTAGCAATTATGCGGTCAGTAGAAAGCTTATGTCCTTAATGCACCGCTCGGTGTGCTGGACCTTGAACGTGGTCTGTGAATGTTGCGAACATCTGACACACACGTTTTGATGACTACGTGATAGTTCGGTAATGTTAAACGGCTTAGAATTGAGGCACCAAAGACGTTTTTGAAACGTCGCGGAACATATGAGATGTTCTGAGAGCTGAAATTGGGATTTCAGGCTCGTGCCCACGTCAAGAGGTATGAGACCTCCGACGAGTTTTCTAGCCTACAAACTAAGGGAGAAGATCTCAATCGTTGAGCTTGTACTCAGATTGTCTGGGTACAACAATCACTTGAATCGAGTGGGAGTTAATCTTCCAGATGAGATAGTGATGTTTCTCCAAAGACATTGCCACCAAGCTACTAGAGCTTCGTGATGAACTATAACATATCAGGGATAGATATGATGATCCTTGAGGTATTCACGATGTTTGACACCGCGAAAGTAGAAATCAAGAAGGAGCATCAATTGTTGATGGTTGGTGAAACCACTAGTTTCAAGAAGGGCAAGGGCAAGAAGGGACACTTCATGAAACGGCAAATCAGTTGCTGCTCTAGTGAAGAAACCCAAGGTTGAACCCAAACCCGAGACTAAATGCTTCTGTAATAAGGGGAACAGCCACTGGAGCAGAATTACCCTAGATACTTGGTAGATAAGAAGGCTGGCAAGGTCGATAGAAGTATATTTGATATACATTATGTTAATGTGTACTTTAATAGTACTCCTAGTAGCACTAGGGTATTAGATACCGGTTCGGTTGCTAAGTGTTAGTAACTCGAAACAAAAGCTACGGAATAAACGGAGACTAGCTAAAGGTGAGCTGACGATACGTGTTGGAAGTGTTTCCAAGGTTGATGTGATCAAGCATCGCACGCTCCCTCTACCATCGAGATTGGAGTTAAACCTAAAATTATTATTTGGTGTTTGCGTTGAGCATAGACATGATTGGATTATGTCTAACGCAATACGGTTATTCATTTAAGGAGAATAATGGTTACTCTATTTATTTGAATAAATACCTTCAATGGTCTTGCACCTAAAAGAATGGTTTATTGAATCTCGATCGTAGTGATACACATTTCCATGCCAAAAGATATAAGATAGTAATGATAGTACCACTTACTTGTGGCACTGCCATGTAAGTCATATTGGTGTAAAACGCATGCAGAAGCTCCATGTTGATGGATCTTTGGGCTCACTCATTTTGAAAAGTTTGAGACATGCGAACCATGTCTATTGGTGTATACGCATGAAGAAACTCCATGCAGATGGATCGTTTGGACTCACTTGATTTTGAATCACTTGAGATATGAAAATCATACCACATGGGCAAGATGACTGAAAAGCCTCGGTTTCAGTAAGATGGAACAAGATAGAAACTTGTTGGAAGTAACACATTTTGATGTGTGCAGTCCAATGAGTGCTGAGGCATGCAGTGAATATCGTTATGTTCTTACTTCACGGATGATTTAAGTAGATACTGAGTGTATTTACTTGATGAAACACAAGTCTGAATTATTGAATGGTTCAAGTAATTTCAGAGTGAAGTTAAAGATCATCGTGACAAGAGGATAAAATGTCTATGATATGATCATAGAGATGAGTATCTGAGTTACGAGCTTTGGCACGCTATTAAGACATTGTGGAAATTGTTTCACAATTAATACCGCCTGGAACACCATAGTGTGATGGTGTGTCCGAACATCATAGTTGCACCCTATTAGATATGGCGCGTACCATGATGTCTCTTATCGAATTACCACTATCGTTCATGGGTTAGGCATTAGAGACAACCGCACTCACTTTAATAGGGCACCACGTAATTCCATTGAGACGGCACTGTTTGAACTATGGTTTGGAGAAACCTAAGTTGTCGTTTCTTAAAAGTTTGGGGCTGTGACGCTTATGTGAAAAAGTTTCATCATGATAAGCTCGAACCCAAAACGGATAAATGCATCTTCATAGGACACCCAAAACAGTTCGGTATACCTCCTATCTCAAGATCCGGAAGCAAAAGTAATTGTTTCTAGAAATGGGTCCTTTCTCGAGGAAAAGTTTCTCTCGAAAGAATTAAGTGGGAGGATGCTGGAGACTTGATGAGGTTATTGAACCATCACTTCAACTAGTGTGCAGCAGGGCACAGGAAGTTGTTCCGGTGGCGCCTACACCAATTGAAGAAGAAGCTTATGATAGTGATCATGAAGCTTCAGATCAAGTCACTACCGAACCTCGTAGGACAACAAGTACGCGTACTGCTTCGGAGTGGTACGGTGATCCTGACTTGAATGTCATGTTGCTAGACAACAATGAACCTATGAGCTATGGAGAAGCAATGGTGGGCCCATATTCCAACAAATGGTTAGAAGCCATGAAATCCGAGATAGGATCCATGTATCAGAACAAAGAATGGACTTTGGTGGACTTGCCCGTTGATCGGCAAGCCATTGAGATAAATGGATCTTTAAGAAGAAGACGGACGTGGACGGTAATGTCACCGTCTATGAAGCTCGACTTGTGGCAAAGAGTTTTTCACAAGTTCAAGGAGTTGACTACGATGAGATTTTCTCATCCGTAGCGATGCTTAAGTCCGTCGGAATCATGTTAGCATTAGCTGCATTTATGAAATCTGGCAGATGGATGTCAAAACGAGTTTCCTTACCAGTTTTCGTAAGGAAAGGTTGTATGTGATACAATCAGAAAGTTTTTGTCGATCCTAAGGATGCTAAAAGGTATGCTGGCTCCAGCGATCCTTCTAAGGACTGGAGTAAGCATCTCGGAGTTGGAATATACGCTTTGATAAAATGATCAAAGATTTTCGGTTTATACAAAGTTTGTGAGAAACTTGTATTTCCAAAGAAGTGAGTGGGAGCACTATAGAATTTCTGATGAGTATATGTCGTTGACATATTGATGATCAGAAATGATGAAGAATTTTCTGTAAAGCATATAGGGTTATTTGAAAAGTGTTTTTCAAGTGAAAACCTGGATTAAGCTGCTTAAACATTGAGCATCAAGATCTATGAGAATAGATCGAAAATGCTAAATGATACTTTCAAATGAGCACATACCTTGACATGATCTTGAAGGTGTTCAAGATGGATCAGTCAAAGAAGGAGTTCTTGCCTGAGATGTAAGGTATGAAGTTAAGACTTAAAGCTCGACCACGGCAGAAAAGAGAGAAAGGACGAAGGTCGTCCCCTATGCTTTAGACGTAAGCTCTATAGTATGCTATGTTGTGTACCGCACCGGAAGTTTGCCTTGCCATGAGTCAGTCAAGGGGTACAAGAATGATCCAGGAATGGGGATCATTGGACAGCGGTCAAAATTGTCCTTGGAGTAAATAAGGACATGTTTCTCCATTATGGAGGTGATAAAGAGTTCGGCGTAAAGGGTTACGTTGATGCAAGCTTTGACACCTATCCGAATGACTCTAAATAGCAAACCGGATACATATAGTGGAGCAACCATTTGGAATAGTTTCAAATGGAGCGTGGAAGCAGCATTTATAATATGACCTAGAAATTTGCAAAGCACACACGGATCTGAAAGGTTCAGATCCGTTGACTAAAACCTCTCTCACAAACAAAACATGATCAAACCCCAGAACTCATTGAGTCTTAATCACATGATGATGTGAACTAGTTTAATGACACTAGTAAACTCTTTGGATGTTGGTCACATGGCGATGTGACCTGTGAGTGTTAATCACATGGCGATGTGAACTAGATTATTGACTCTAGTGCAAGTGGGAGACTGTTGGAAATATGCCCTAGAGGCAATAATAAATTAGTTATTATTATATTTCCTTGTTCATGATAATCGTTTATTATCCATGCTATAATTGTATTGATAGGAAACTCAGATACATGTGTGGGTACATAGACAACACCATGTCCCTAGTAAGCCTCTAGTTGACTAGCTCGTTAATCAATAGATGGTTACGGTTTCCTGACCGTGGACATTGGATGTCATTGATAACGGGATCACATCATTAGGAGAATGATGTGATGGACAAGACCCAATCCTAAGCCTAGCACAGATCGTGTAGTTCGTATGCTAAAGCTTTTCTAAATGTCAAGTATCATTTCCTTAGACCATGAGATTGTGCAACTCCCGGATACCGTAGGAATGCTTTGGGTGTACCAAACATCACAACGTAACTGGGTGGCTATAAAGGTGCATTACAGGTATCTCCGAAAGTGTCTGTTGGGTTGGCACGAATCGAGACTGGGATTTGTCACTCCGTGTGACGGAGAGGTATCTCTGGGCCCACTCGGTAGGACATCATCATAATGTGCACAATGTGATCAAGGAGTTGATCACGGGATGATGTGTTACGGAACGAGTAAAGAGACTTGCCGGTAACGAGATTGAACAAGGTATCGGATACCGACGATCGAATCTCGGGCAAGTACAATACCGCTAGACAAAGGGAATTGTATACGGGATTGATTGAGTCCTTGACATCGTGGTTCATCCGATGAGATCATCGTGGAACATGTGGGAGACAAAATGGGTATCCAGATCCCGCTGTTGGTTATTGACCGGAGAACGTCTCGGTCATGTCTGCATGGTTCCCGAACCCGTAGGGTCTACACACTTAAGGTTCGATGACGCTAGGGTTATAAAGGAAGTTTGTATGTGGTTACCGAATGTTTTTCGGAGTCCCGGATGAGATCCCGGACGTCACGAGGAGTTCCGGAATGGTCCGGAGGTTAAGAATTATATATGGGAAGTCCTGTTTTGGTCACCGGAAAAATTTCGGGTTTTATCGGTAATGTACCGGGACCACTAGGAGGGTCCCGGGGGTCCACCAAGTGGGGCCACCATCCTCGGAGGGCTGCATGGGCCAAGTGTGGGAGGGGACCAGCCCCAGGTGGGCTGGTGCGCCCCCCCAAGAGGCCCATGTGCCAAGAGATAAGGGAAAGGGAGAGTCCTAAAGGGGGAAGGCACCTCCTAGGTGCCTTAGGGAGGATGGACTCCTCCCTGGCCGCACCCTTCCTTGGAGGAAGGGCCAAGGCTGCGCCTCTCCCCTCTCCCTTGCCCCTATATATAGTGGAGGGGAGGGAGGGCAGCCGCACCTGAGTCCCTGGCACCTCCCTCCCTCCCGTGACACCTCCTCCTCTCCCGCAGGTGCTTGGCGAAGCCCTGCAGGATTGCCACGCTCCTCCACCACCACCATGCCGTTGTGCTGCTGCTGGATAGAGTCTTCCTCAACCTCTCCCTCTCTCCTTGCTGGATCAAGGCATGGGAGACGTCACCGGCTGTACATGTGTTGAACGCGGAGGTGCCGTCCGTTCGGCACTAGGATCATCGGTGATTTGAATCATGACAAGTACGACTCCATCAACCCCGTTCACTTGAACGCTTCTGCTTAGCGATCTACGAGGGTATGTAGATGCACTCTCCTTCCCCTCGTTGCTAGTCTCTCCATGGATAGATCTTGGTGACACGTAGGAAAATTTTGAATTTCTGCTACGTTCCCCAACATGTGGGTAGCTGAAGCCTCAGATGTACTAACGTCTGTTCTCCTTCCAGTAATGTTAGACTTTCTCGTACTGGATTTCTTATTCTTTTCAGCCTGTTCCATTCTAATTTTGTTTAAGCGGTACTCTTCAGTAATGGTGTCATCGATCTACAACATAAAGAATCATACAGTCATATTTAATTAATAATAAATTGCAGACTTTAAATGGAAAAATATATATTTAACGTATTACCATTCCAACACCACGACCATATTGAAAGTCGTACTTGTCTCTTTTCTCCGCTACCGCTTCTGTCCAATTCCTCATCAAGGGGCTCAACAGCGCTAAAGGATCATACTGTGGAGCGGTGCTTGGCTGCACCTTCTCCCAATATAGATACTGCAAAACAAACAAACAACCATATAGCATGTGGTATAGTATTACTATATAAAACAATTATTCAATTTAAAAAACAAAACATACCTACAAAAGTGCAAGGTTGCCACGTGGCCATTCCCTAACACGACCGGGTTGCAAGACCATACCAATCTCCGACAAACAAAACCGCAAAGTGAATGCGTTCCAGTTGAACTTTTTTATCTGCCTGACATCTTGCACTAGTGCATAATAATTCTTCGGAATGTACTCATCAGACACTGGTGCAATTATAGTCCCTAACAGGACGAGAAACGCCATCCGAACAAATTCATCGTCCGCGTTTTTATTTCTCCTAATCTTCTCAATAAGATCATCAATCAATATTTTACCATTCTTCTTGTTAACAAAACAAGCTGGAATTTTTTTAATTGCTTTGCCTTGGTCCATACTCAAAAAACTAGAAACGTCAACTCCTTCATTCTTCAAACCAAATATAGTGAACACATCATCAGGCCTCAGTGAAATCAACCCTTTTTTTCCGGCTGCCTCTTGCACCTTGAATTTTTTACTACTAGGATTGTAACCTTGAATCATAAGCGCAAGCAAATTATCACGCATCTTGACCGAAGGTATTCGTAACATGCCCTCCGTCTCCGTTTCGTAAAACGTAAATCGCTTACTTGGTGTTAACTTATTAACAAGACTAACCCACTTTTCTACGGAACATGCAATCACACCATCGATGTCCATACTGCATATAATATTATCTATGTGACGTTGCATGCAGCTAATGTGATATATACTGTTGCAAATATTAAAAGAAATACCTGCCAGACGGCTAATCCAGCGGGCGACGGCGGGGCGTTGACGACCGGTGCTGACGGCGGCGGTGACGTCGACTAGTGCGGGGTGACGACGGGCGTTGACGACCGGTGCTGACGGCGGCGGTGACGTCGACTAGTGTGGGGTGACGACGGGCGTTGACGACCGGTGCTGACGGCGGCGGTGACGTCGACTAGTGCGGGGTGAAGACGGGCGTTGACAACCGGCGCTGACGGCGGGTGCAAACATCGACTAGTGCGGGGGGTGACGGCGGGCGTTGACGGCGGCGCGACGCTGTCGGGCAGGGAACGACAGTGCGGGCAGCGGCGGGCGACGGGGATCAGATCGGGCGCGTCGTCGGCACGTACGACGCAAAAAACTGCGTGCGCGACGTGATTGGGCGACGTGCGCGTTGTCGGGAATATTCCCTCAGATAGCGACGGCTCTGGCAGATTTTTTGCTGCGTCGGGCCGGCGGCAATTATTAAGTGGGCGACGGCTCGTCTACTATTTCATTATGGGCGGAGGGGACCCAAGGTCGTACTTCTCTCGGTCGCATCCGCCAAAGTCGATCATTTTTTTCCACGGGCCACAGTGACCACGCAGGCCACGCACGCCAAATTTTGTCGCGTTCCGACGCTGTACGGATTTTCTATGATTTTTCGCACCGAAAACCCCTAAAACACTGCTCGCACGTGACGCAACGTGTGTTCGTACTCCGTTTTCATTCATCTCTGGCGCGCGGTCACCGGGCGGGGCCCCACACGCGCTGCCAAAAGTTGGGTGCATTCGGCAAACCGCACTGGCACTTGCTGTGCAACCCGGTGGTTTCGGTATGGGCGGAGGGGACCCTCGGTCGTACTTCTCTCGGTCGCATCCGCCAAAGTTGATCATTTTTTTCCACGGGCCACAGTGACAACGCAGGCCACGCACGCCAAATTTTGTCGCGTTCCGACGCTGTACGGATTTTCTATGATTTTTTGCACCGAAAACCCCTAAAACACTGCCCGCACGTGACGCAACGTACGTTCGTACTCTGTTTTCGTTCATCTCTGGCGTGCGGTCCCTGGGCGGGGCCCCACACGCGCTGCCAAAAGTTGGGTGCATTCCGGCAAACCGCACTGGCACTTGTTGTGCAACCCGGTGGTTTCGGTATGGGCGGAGGGGACCCAAGGTCGTACTTCTCTCGGTCGCATCCGCCAAAGTCGATCATTTTTTTCCACGGGCCACAGTGACCACGCAGGCCACGCATGCCAAATTTTGTCGCGTTCCGACGCTGTACGGATTGTCTATGATTTTTCGCACCGAAAACCCCTAAAACACTGCCCGCACGTGACGCAACGTGTGTTCGTACTCCGTTTTCGTTCATCTCTGGCGTGCGGTCCCCGGGCGGGGCCCCACACGCGCTGCCAAAAGTTGGGTGCATTCCGGCAAACCGCACTGGCACTTGCTGTGCAACCCGGTGGTTTCGGTATGGGCGGAGGGGACCCTCGGTCGTACTTCTCTCGGTTGCATCCGGCAAAGTCGATCATTTTTTTTCCACGGGCCACAGTGACCACGCAGGCCACGCACGCCAAATTTTGTCGCGTTCCGACGCTGTACGGATTTTCTATGATTTTTCGCACCGAAAACTCCTAAAACACTGCCCGCACGTGACGCAACGTGCGTTCGTAGTCCGTTTTCGTTCCTCTCTGGCGTGCGGTCCCCGGGCGGGCTGCCAAAAGTTGGGTGCATTCCGGCAAACCGCACTGGCACTTGCTGTGCAACCCGGTGGTTTTGGTATGGGCTGAGGGGACCCAAGGTCGTACTTCTCTCGGTTGCATCCGCCAAAGTCGATCATTTTTTTTCCACGGGCCACAGTGACCACGCAGGCCACGCACGCCAAATTTTGTCGCGTTCCGACGCTGTACGGATTTTCTATGATTTTTCGCACCGAAAACCCCTAAAACACTGCCCGCACATGACGCAACGTGCGTTCGTACTCTGTTTTCGTTCATCTCTGGCGTGCGGTCCCCAGGCGGGGCCCCACACGCGCTGCCGAAAGTTGGGTGCATTCCGGCAAACCGCACTGGCACTTGTTGTGCAACCCGGTGGTTTCGGTATGGGCGGAGGGGACCCTCGGTCGTACTTCTCTCGGTCGCATCCGCCAAAGTCGATCATTTTTTTCCACCGGCCACAGTGACCACGCAGGCCACGCACGCCAAATTTTGTCGCGTTCTGACGTTGTACGGATTTTCTATGATTTTTCGCACCGAAAACCCCTAAAACACTGCCCGCACGTGACGCAACGTGCGTTCGTAGTCCGTTTTCGTTCATCTGTGGCGTGCGGTCCCCGGGCGGGGGCCCACACGCGCTGCCAAAAGTTGGGTGCATTCCGGCAAACCACACTGGCACTTGCTGTGCAACCCGGTGGTTTCGGTATGGGCGGAGGGGACCTCGGTCGTACTTCTCTCGGTCGCATCCGCCAAAGTCGATCATTTTTCCTCTCAAAGGATTACACCTAAATATACAAGAAACGCCCGAAAATAATAATCCTATAAGACAGGTGTGCAAAGAGTATTTTGTTAACTTCTTTTTTTGGAGTTGATGCTATGCCTTTCTTGTTGTTAGTACTATCATTTATCAGGGAAAATCTTAAGCGCTAAATAATCTCTTATTCGCATGGGCCGTACATTGTTTCCGGATTTGGGAACCTTCTAGAAGGTTACCCCTAATTTTCTGGCGGGTTTTCTCTATGTCTTTTTTACTTCTGTTTCTTTGGGTCGGTTTTGTTTCGATTTTAAAAGGTTTTACTTACTTAGTTTTAATAATGTTCACTGGATATTAAAAATGTTCATGAAACTAAAAATGTGAGTGCAATTATAAAAAGATGTTCGGACCATTCCACAAATATCCGTGATATTTATTAAAAAAATCATATGTTGAAAAACATGATCATCATTTTCTGAAAAAAGTCATAAATTTTCAAAGTGTAATTTCTAAAAATGTTCTATTCCATATGTGTTTAATATATTGATTTCTTTCTATTCCATATGGCATATGAGACGCATACATAATCGGTTTTACGGTTAACCGGACAAACCGAACCGACAAATTTTGGTTAAAAAGGTTCGGTTTATAATTTTACTTTGATTATTTAAGTTTTTATTTTACAGAAACCAAAATTTAGAAAACCCGAATAAACCGAACCGAACTAACCATATAAACCGAACGCCCACTTAATTAAACATGTCTTAATTAAACATTAGAACATAAAAACTTAATTAAACATGACTTAATTAAACTTAATTAAACATAACTAATTAATCCTAATCTACTACTCGATGAAAAAAAATCCTAATCTACTCGTCCTCGTCGGAGTCGGCGAGGTCCACGATCTCCCCCTCGCCGACGTCACCGTCGTCGTCACCGTCGCCGTCGTCGCTGCTCTTGCCGCCGTCCTCCCAGTAGCCGTCGCCCCCCTGATCCTGACCAATCTGCGGCTGCGCCGCTTCGATGGCCGCCGCCGCGTCGAGTGCGGCCTGCAGCTCAGCGGCCTCTCTCGCCTCCACGGCCGCCACAGCGGCCGCCGCTTCTGCCTGCGACGCCCGCAGTGCGATGAGGTAGCCGGGGCAGTCGTCGGGGTCGCCGTCCTCGCGCAGTGCGAACTGCTCCGGCGGGATCTCGACGACGGGAGGGGAGGCGGGCCGGGCGATGGCGGGAACCGGACGGCGGGACAAGCTCGGAGACGGCGCGGACGGCGTGGCTGCCGGAGGGGGACGGCGGGCCCGGCGCAGGGCGGACGACGCGCCGCGCGCGACAGACGACGAGCCACCCGGGCCCGACGACGAGCCGCCGGCCCGCATCTCCCGACGGGCCTGCGCGACGACGGCCCGGAAGTCTTTGCCCTTCCAAAACCTCGTGCGGCCGATGATGTTCCACCGGCCGCCCTCGTGCTGGCGGAGCTCGGCCGTCGTCGCGCCGGGCCCCCTCGTCGGGTACCCGTCGGCGGTGATGTGGAACACGCGCGGCAGACGGCAGCCCGGCGGCACCATCAACCCGAGACGGATGAGCTCGTCCGTCTCCGGCGTGTCCAAGCTCGTCGGCCACGACCTGCCGCCGCCGCCGCCGTCGGACGCCATGGAGACCGCCGGGAATGGGAGCTCGTCGGCGGTGGAAGCGCGTCCGTGGGTGGGGTGAGCGGTCGGGTCGCGTCGAGTGGAGTGCGGGAGGTAGACGGGCGACGAGGGGCGGTGTTTTAAAGGCAGGCGTCGGTGGGTGGGGGGCGCCGTCCGGTAGGTGACCGACGCCCCGGCGTAACGCCGGCATTAATGGCGCATCGGGCCGGCCGCTGCGTCGGGAACCGTCTTTGACCGACGCTTAGACGGCACGCAACCGCCCCGTCCACACACGTCGCGTCGTCGTCCCCACACGTCGCGTCGTCTTATTTATTTTTCGTCCAGCCGACGCCACGTCGCCACGAGTACGTCGCGTCGTTTTTTTTATAGGTTCGTCGTCGTACGTATGCGGACGGACGCGTCTACGGGGTAGTCGGCGTAGAGCCCCGTCGCGCGGGCAGGTACAGCCCCGTCGCGCGGGCGGCGGCTTTTTATGTGCTTGGATGATCCTACCCTTTTTTATGAAGGGGTACGGAACGATCTCAGCCGTTGTTGTGTTTAGGGGGTTGTACCGAAGAAGAAGTGTCATTTGAAAGCCTATGTTGTACTAGCTTGGAACAAAAGGAAAATATGAAATGTCTTGCGCATGGTAGTTCGAATGCTCATTTTCCATTTGATGTGATAATCCAATTACAAGCTTCTCAACCCCAGCATGGCTCACACCCTCAGCCCCATGATGTTCAAATAGATTACTGTGTGACCCCATGCATGATTGTCAAACAGATTATTGTGCTACAGATGAGCATTTTGTGCTCAAATCACGTTTGCCTCAGAGATTTATTTTCTCGAATACGCAAAGCTTGCGTATCATTCCATTGATAGAAGAAGAAGAATCAGTACAGGGTGCGAACATGGTACCCGGAGCAGAGAGACAAGGGATGCTCGGCCCAAACAGAAGATACATCACATCTAAACCTACCAGACCTGAGCCAAAAGCAGCGCTGCCAAATCAATGAGAACTACAACATCGTCTGAGCCAAAACCAGGGACACCGCGAGCGAGCAAGGTAGTGTCTTCAAGGAGAACGACGACGAGACTCCGTCACTATCCGGTCCAGGCAGTGGCGGAGCTAGGATTTGACAGCAGGATGGTCCACCTCTAAAAAATTGACAACAAAAAAAAATCATGTGAATGAGGTAACTAATTTACCAATAGAACGCACAATTAGATCAGTAAGTTCTCAATTAAGTGCGAGTTTTGCATAAAAGACGTTACATAGCACATACCTTGAGAAGTTCAAAGAAGCATATCTCCAAAAAAAGAGAAGCAATGTCTCCAGTCCTCTCCATTCTTCAATAACTCTACAATAATAATTTGCATTTTTTTTCAGTTCATAAACAATAAACTTAAGTTTGTATCATGTAGACAATTTGCATGTTTCTGAACACAAAATTCAGATTATAACTTCGAGGTCCAATATATCAAGATATTTCAATTGTGCAACTTTCTTTCAGCAGTGCCATGGACAAGCGAAAGGAACACATATTGTTGTTTTCATCATCTACATACAGTACATCCAAACCTTCCTGCAACTCCAACTTAAATTTGTACTCCCTCCGTCCGGAATTACTTGTCATCAAAATGGATGTTTCTAGAACTAAAATACATCTAAATACATCCATTTCAATGACAAGTATTTTCGGACGGAGGGAGTATCATGTAGAATTAGTCGTGGCTCCGGTGGAAGGATGGGAGGTACGGTGCAGGAGCAGACCTCGGTCACCAAGACCATGAGAGGAACCGGGGAAGACGAAGGCACACTACTCGCCGGCTCTGCTTGAGCCGAGGAAGACCGGTGCGGGAGATCGATTCACTACGGCACTGTGCTGAATCATCCATGGAAGGCGTCAAAGAGACGAAGAGCTCGTTGGGCGAGGCTGGACGTGCTGGCTGTAGGGGCCGGCGACGGCCACGAGCGATGGCGACTCGGCGAGGCAAGTTGTTCGCGGCTGGAGGCGGATCGGAACGCGTAGAGGTTTTTTTTGAGACATGCGTAGAGGTAGATCAGAGAATCGACTCGGGGACCAGGTTGGGCTCCTGACGACCATCCACTGTTAGTATGCTATTGCTGGGCCTTTTTTTCAATATCCTATCATATACAGCCCGACCCAAAGTCGGCCCACCCTGGACACCCTGTAGCTCCGCCCCTGGGTTCAGGAGACCCGGACCTAGGGTTTCCCCCGAGCTCAAAGAGGAGCCCAGCCTTGGCAGCGCCTCCAAGGAGGAAAACGACATCCGCGGGCGCCATAGCTGCCAGCACCGGCGAGCCGAGCAGGGATCTCTCCCTGGCCTGGAGATGAGCGATCCTATAGCCGCCAAATCCGGGATCATAGATGGGAGGCCAACGCTAGTTAGAATCATCGAGTCATGGAGGGTTGGCGGGGTTGCACCTGCAATCGGAGGGTGGCACCACCTCCACACCCAAGGGCACTGGATCTGGCAAAAGGGGGGCTTTGAGGCGTATACGGTAGGCGGGTGACGAGGCGAACCACGCGGGGGGAGGGGGGGTCTTGCCGCGGCGGCGTCCAGCGACGCCGGCAAGCAAGGACTGGAAGCACGCAGATCCAAGCTGCTGTGGCCTTGACCGTCAGGATCTCGGTGAGCCAGGTAAGCTGGAAGGGGCGCAGCTACCCGGTCGCCGGGCCGGAGCAGTCCGGTGAAGAACGCCTGCAGCGAGGGACACCGGAGAGACGCGGGCTTGTAGCCGCCAGGGCCGGAACAGCACCAGCAAAGACCCACCGCGAGGGGCCCCGAGCCAGCCACGTACACGTCGCCGCCTCTGCGCGAGAGCCGATGCAGCTCATATATAGGTGCGGGCAATAGCACGTTGTCCTTGTCTGAGATCCTACCCCATGAGTCATAGGCTCCGATGTGTGGGATGACCCAAAAGACTCCAGCTCACTCCACCTCCCGTGCCCGCCCCCGAGCTAGGGTTCCTCCGCGCCGCTACCGGCCTCCCTCGCCCCTTTCCATCGACGCTAGCCGCCGGTGCGCGCGTCCCCCAACCCGCCTCCCTCTCCCCCTCCTCCTCCCCCTTCCCATGTGCTCCCGTCGCCCCCCGAGGCGGCGGAGCACCCCTGCCCTCCTCCCCGTCTCGACCCCCCTCCTCTCCTTCTCCCTTCGCCGCCGCCGGCAGTGGCCTCCGGCATGCGCGGGTGGCGCCGGTGCTGACGGATGTCCCCTCTCCGCGCGCCTGGAGGGGGAGTTGGGGCTCCCTCCTGCCTTGTGGAGGTGCTGCTCGGCCGGCGGCGGTGGGGCCCCGCGGCGTAGCTCTACGGGCCTCGGGTGCTCTCGACGCGGTGGCATGGATGTTGGCTACGAGGTGGTTCGGTGGGCGGCTCGCCGGCGGCGCCCGCTCGACCCAGATCTGGGCACTTTCGGGTCCCATCTGGGCTGGGGCGGGCCTGTGGGTCGGGGCGCGATGGCGTTGCTCCCTGGTGGTGAGGCTAGGCAGCCGTGGCTGTGGTGGTGATGGCTCCGGCGGCCGGCGTGCTGCGGCGTGGCTGCAGGGACTGTCCGGACCCGTTGGGGTCAGGCTGGGCCGGTGGTGGCCTGGCAGGTCCCTGTTGCTTTGTCCGGTCGGTTCCGCGCGGCGGTGGAGGTGGTTCCCTCCTGTCGGCTGCGTTGTGGTTATCATCGAGTAAGGTGTCTCCTTGTCCTACCTCCAGGTCTCGTGTTGGTGGCCTCAATGAGACGGTGAAGATGGTGCGGTATCCGTGGTGGCACAGGCTGGTGGGCGGCATGTTGGGTTGCGCGCTTCCAATTGTCTGGGGTGGCAGTGGTGGTTTCGGGGCGGGAGAAATCTCTGGCGGCTTGTTCGCCACCGGCGCGGCTGCGCCCGTGGGCGTTGCCGGACCCTCCCGAGGGGCGTCGGTGATACCCCTTCCCCACTGCCATCCATGTACCGGGGGAAACCCTAGGACTTGTCCAGGCAGCAGCGGCGTCGTCGTCGCATTCCTTCATGAAGGTGTTGCTTGGTATGCGAGGGTTCGGAGTGCTTGGCGGGTGGTGGTACTTCTCCGGAGGGTGCAGCGGGTGTCAGTCATCTTCGCTTAGTTGAGCTGCCGGCGTTGACATTTGGTTCTTTGTTCTTTCTTTCCTTTTTATTTTGGGCTCGTTTGTGTTGCGCCCTAGCAAACTCGTTGTATCGGTTGGTCGTTGCTTTATAATTTAAAGCGGGGAGACCCTTTTTCGTAGTCATAGCCTCCATCCGTACATAATCTCCGGCATAGATGATTCCTTCACGACTGGATGGTTCCCATTCATTTGATGGACAATGGATGGTGGTCCCATTGCAGCTAGAGGAATTGGTGGCTCGGGGGTTCATGACGCGGGATGGTCTTCTGCAGACTCAGGATTCTTGAAGAATGATTATTTTACATGGCTAAGAAATTAGTTCAACGCCGGAGCATTTACCAAAGACGTGAGCCATAACCATGCCTCAAAAGAAAAGGATAAATGGGAATCTTGTCCATCCAGTCGCTCATGTTGCTGCGAGGTAGCATTCAATCTATTGTCATCTATGCGATAAATCACGAGTGGACATGGTGCCAAGCGAGGTCGGTATCCCGCCCGCCCATTCCCACGTGATCCGTGCATATATTATACTGTGAGCATGTATATTCATTTCTCTGCCCCATATCCAACCTGTATAGCTTTCGTATTTTGCCTGACAGGTCAGATCTGCTGCATGCAAACAAACCAGACGCATTGAATCACTCATTTGTTGCAACAGCCACCTGCACCATGCTCCCCTCCGTCTCTTTAATCCATTCGGCTTTGTTGCTTCGGCTGTCCAACCATTTTGCTCGGCGCTCATTCTCACTCTCTCTTGCAACCATCCTCCCGATGCAGGTCAGAACCATGTGTTCATCCATGCTCCAGGGAAGCTCTCCACCACATTCATCCTCATGTCATCTCCAACCAGGTCGCCTCGCTCTCTCTCTCATCCGTTGCCCTGAGTTCAAAGTTGGGCATGTGGTCTAGTTCATTTCAGGCAGTAGTAAACCCGAGGAGACATTTCTACAGCTGTGATTGCCATGGTGTAGTAAGTTCATCGTCTACTGTTCCATACATCGTTTGCACTTTGTTCGACTAATGCAAATGAGGATGCAGACTTTGGAAACCGAAGAACAAGTATATACAGTACTTGAGTGCTAGATGGAATCACCTAACATAGCAAACATCCGGCTTGCTTGGAAATGCTCATGCTGCCCAACCCTTCTTCATCAGTTCTCCTTGTTCATTTCTCACAGCGTGCCGCAGGTCATCACAATGTGTTCATCCAAGTCCCAGCTTATCCCCACACCTCCTGAAGAACATTTTCATCTTGGGCGTTGCGAACACGCTCCTAATGGCCATGATCTGCATGCACAAATTCTAAAGCGACCTCTCGTGTGATGGATTTGATCTTGTTCCCCTATGTACCCCGCGAGATGGATCTGTTGTAGTTCCTCTGTACCCAACGGGCGATGGATTCGCTCTAGTCCCCTTATGTATCTTTCTTCCCTTCTTCTCCATGTACTGCATGTATCTCCCAGTTCCAACTACGTCATACGTACGCAGCAGGCTGCCCTATCAATAATACATGTCCATCGTTTGTGAGCATGAAGCATTAAGTCCGGCTAATCGTGTGAGACAGTGCAAAATTATTTACTAAACTACGTAACGACCAAAGGCAGGGATCGGGGCATTGATCCCACCTGCAATAATGCTCGGCCAGCCGACATGCGATGGGAATCAATACACCCAGCTGCCATGCAAAACATCAAAGCACTCAGCAAACCATTAATGTGTCATCAACGTAACGGCTTTTTCCATCGCCGGGGGTGCGCACGTGGCTCGTATATTCATAGGAATGTAAATGACGCCCTGGGCCACACGGCATGGCGTATAACGCGATGTATTCATGAAGCTGGTAATTAACCTGTCAAGTATTTGCGAATGGCCTATAATAAGTAGGCATCGCGACGCGCGGGTGAATGGATTGGATTACGGCAGCGCGTGGCTGCATGTCTTAAAAATTCACGTCCTCATCTATGTTGCTATTTTCCTAATTACAATATGCATGCACTCGCTACCTGCAAGATGGGAAAACACAACCACGATATTGGGCTCATGGAGTTCATCAACCACACGCCACTGCAGAGGAAAGGGATCGGAGGCCTCTCTCAGACGCAGTGGGAGATCGAAGCGCCTCCCTTTTTAAACCGCAATCCGTGGCCAGAGCAGTCCTTCCCGGGCTACAGTCGGACGCAAGTCCTCTTCCGAATTCGTTCTCCCCTTCTGCATAGTTTCCATCGTATGGAGATAGAATTCTCAAAATTTAAACGGGAGTTTTCCATTGGTGGCGGGAACCTTGCAGTATATATATATATATATATATATATATATATGGCGGCAACCGCGCTGCTGACTCACGGCAACTCGCGCGTGAGCCTTCAGCCGCCAATTTCTTTTTTCGATAAAGGATGGATTTTATTGACTCAAAATGAAGCATCAAGAGGATACAAACAAAATGAATACACATCCGGCCTCTGCATAGCTAGGATGCACACAGCCAACACTACGCACACACACCAAAAACATGCCAGCAAATAGCAAAGTCATACAAGACCAAAGCTATGCGTAGGCAAAAAAAAAAAAAGAGAAAGTGATCGGATCCGTGAATCAGCAAACTTCAACAAATGCCCATATTCGCACCAACTACCTTATGACACCACACGGACGATGAGGTTCTTCAACAACAACGCCTTCAGGAAGGGAGTGACGCTTAAGCGCCGCCGTCGCCGGATCTAACCATTCAAGGCCAGAATCTAGATTTTCATCCTGAAGAACCAGTCCGAGCATATCTGAGCAATGCCTTCAAAAAGGTAACGACGTAAAAACATCGCCATTGCCAGGTATAACCAACTCAGGTTGGACCTAGGTTTTCATCCCGGGTCTCGAGACCGGATGCTCAAATAGCACCACCATGAATGCCACACATGTGTTGTCGCCACCACTTTTCCGCAATTCAAGCAACTACATGCAATGTGGACCGCCGCCGCTGCACAACCATCCCTCTGCGTCAAGCTGATGTCCTGCATCTCACCACCAAACTCAACCACCAGATCTGAAGGGAGGAACCCTCATGAAGACCTTCCGGTGGCATCACAACCCCAGCGAGGCCGAGGCCGACGCTGTAGGCCGAAGATCCAGACCGTGCACAATTGGCCAAGGCCACTTCGGTGCGAGGAGCAGAACACGCCGGCGGCGCAATGTCTGCATACACGTGCCTAGTTGCCGCGCAAGAGTCGGTCGCCGCCACAAGATCAACCACCATTAACACGGACCTCATGGCGTGGCATCCGGGCATAGTTGCGTGGGTAGTGACCATGAGTGTAGACCTTATTGCTGGGAGCCAAGGCAGTGAACGCATCTCGTCAAAGCCACCCCAAGATCCATCAGAACCTTGTTACGGGAGACTCCAGCAGTGCTCATCGCTGAGATCGATCACAAGGAAGCAGAGAAAGAGTAGAGGAGGAGATGGCCTGTAGGTCCCGCCGCCACCGGCTGGCCGGCCGGAGGCTGCCGCCGGCAGCGGCGAGGATGAGGAGGCGGACTGGATGACTAGCGGCGGCGGCGGGGGGATCGCCTCGTGAGTCGCTTGGGCGGCTCACGACACGTAGGTGTTTCTGTATTAATTGTGCTATTCCAGACAATTTCTTATCGGGCAGATCTACGCGGGAGCCATGGCGGTGAGTTAATTGTCTTCTTTAATTTTCCTTGGCGGATCTTTTGTTTTCAGAGAGAGCCCTTTTCCTACATCTAATCAACGTTGAAAATTTTGCACACCTGGACCAAAACTGAAATTACATCAAAATTGCTTCTTTGTGACTCTAAAAACTGCATCCTAATTTGTGACTGAATCAAAATTGCATCTGTGATAATTACAATTTTCTTCTGTGACAATAAATATGTCAAAGTCAGGATGTCTTTTACCATCGAAATTAATATTTGCATATGTCAAAGAATATGATTTTTATTTTGCAACTAGTGTGAAATCAACTCTTATTTGTCTTCATGCCAGATGCATAAAGGCAAGAGGGCTGATAGGCTCAGCGCATTGCCTGATGACATTCTGGTCAACATTCTTGACCGACTCAATCTCCGCGAGGCTGCGAGAACCAGCGTCCTCTCCAGACGGTGGACTCAACTCTGCGCCAATCTGTCTCAACTTATAATAAGTGCTCAACACTTCCTTCCCAATGGCGTGTTATGCACCGGCGTCTCTAATGATGAATTGGTTCGCATCAATGCCGCTGTGGTCCAAGCGATGGGGAGCATACTGACCCGCAGAAATCCTGGAGAGCACACCATCCGCCTTCTGTCCACGACGTTCTACTTGAGAGATGATGTCCCCATATCCATTGGGTGTGCTGTCGGTCATGCCATGTCGGCACACCTGATCGAGAATGCGAAATTCAATGTTATGACAGGGAAGTATGACATCATTGACTTGGACGAGGATGATCTGGTCACCGCTGGGAGAAAATTCATGTTGTTCTTTTTTTCTTGAAAAGGGGAGGGGGGGGCTCCCCGGCCTCTGCATCAAGGGTGATGCATACGATCATCTTATTAACTAGAAATAAAATTGTGCCAACAAAGTTTCAGAGTCTCAAACTTAAAAAAAAAAAGGCAGCTCACACAGAGCGCAAAAGGCTAGACACACAAACTAGCCATAAAACGATGCCACAACCGGCTGGCTAAACAAGGGTAGGTAAACTAATTGCCTATCCTATTACATGACCGCCATCCAAACCGGTTGAAGATATCCCGAGCTACCATCTCCCAACGGATAGATCCAGTAACCAAATGCTCCCTGGCCTCCATCGGAGTGAGTAGCGACCACGAACGGATCACTACCGTAGCTCGGAAAATAACCTGCAAAATGCCTGCCCAAGTGCATTTGGTGGTCTCACTACCCTCGACCTAGAGAATTTGAGATTTGGTGAATCGGACATATCCAACGTCCTCGTCACTTGCAAGCGGCTGAAGCACTTGTGTTTGTACAATTGTGACTCGGGTGATTGCAGCACGCTGCAACTTGAACATGCTCATCTCAGTGAGCTTAGTATTGCCCACTGTAGGCTCGTGCAAGTTCAGCTGAACTGGCTTCCTCAACTCACAAAGATGGTCTTTGAAGGTTGGCTGCGTTTCCAAGATCCACTATTTATTGGTCATGTCCCATTGTTGGAGACTGTAAGCCTCACAAACCTCGCCCTTAGTCACAGCAGGATGGTCGAGTTAAGTGAGTTTCTTAGCGGTACCTCTATACGAGATCTGAAGTTGGAATTTAATTCTGAAAAGGTAAGTCAAGATTGTCGCTTTGCGAGCTGTGGCTTCGCTTCTTCTCTGCCCATCTCACCATATGCTTATTCGTTGCAGATTTGGGTGCAGCCAGAATGTCCGACACAACGTCTGGCGTCTGTTTTCCGCCAGCTAAGGTTTGTGAATCTAGCTAATCTTCCTCAAGGGTATGATCTCACCTGGACAATATTTATTCTTGAAGTTGCGCCCTTACTGAAGGAGCTATACATGACGGTACGTGCTTACCTGAAGATCTCTTTTTCCCACATGGGCTTAATGTTAGGTTTCGCAAGATTTTCTCACCAGATACAAAAGATGTCTGCTCTATTGATAACTCATTTTTTTTAATCTTTGTCCTAATTGCTGGCATGCAGGTATCGGATCATGCGTGTTTAACGGAAACGGATAAGGAGAAGAGGAAAGAAGGATCATATAGTGAGAACAAGGGTGTAGAGTGGGACTCTATCACAACAGGTTTCCAACACCAGAGCATGACCACACTCGTCATCATTGGCTTTGAATCTGAAGACTGCTTTGTGAGTTATATCAGACGCGTTATGGTGGCGGCGGTCAATCTAGCAAACGTGTTCTTGTATAGTAGGTTGGTGTGTGGCAAGTGCGAGGAGAAGCCTAATAGGTACCCCTGGACTAAAAGGCAGAGGGTCTCACTGAAGAGGAGACTCATAGCTGGGATTGAGTCATTTGCCATATTTCACTTTGTTGGCATGAGGGTTGCCCATATAGAAAAAATGAAGTACCCACAGTGCTCACTGCTTGAGGCAAAAAGGTCTTTTACGTGAGGCTGAAAATGTTGTTGATTTCAGTAAACTGTGTTTGAAGTGGTGTTACTTTGGTTGAGAGTTATTTCAGTCTTTTTATAAATTTTGACCGCAAACTGTATTATTATGTTTTTTTTTCAGGATCAATATATTATTATGCTGTAGTGCCGATTGTTCTCATATAAGTTCAGAATTAGAAACATTTTTCTTCATTGGTAAAATTAACGCATATTATTGCTTTATTACAAATCAACTTGGGGGACGATCGTCACCTGAACTCAAGAGGCCGTTGTGCGTTTGTTTGTCCAAGTTAAAAAGCGACATATATTCCGTGGGGGCAGAATAATTGATGTAAAACAGCATGAATTGTATCACAGAGATATTCCAAAAAAAAACCTTACACTTGGGCAATACTACTACTGCTATAACTACACCTGACCAAAACAGATTGCAGAAACAACATAGCCACTCCTTTTCTTCTTATTAACTACTCCCTCCGTAAAGAAATATAAGAGCGTTTAGATCACTATTTTAGTAATCTAAACGCTCTTATATTTGTTTACAGAGGGAGTACACTTTAGCTTCTTGGGCATCCTGTAACCGCGAACGACGCATGTATGGTCATGCTCGAAGGGATCCAGGGTCACTTGCTCTGACGGCCTGAACTCGTCGGCCTTGAGCTTCTCCACTTCACTCGCAAACACAGCATCCGCGGCCTGGGTGGAGCCGGAAGTAAAAGATGTCAGCTCAAATGGAAACTTCAGAGTTTCTAAGGCATGTGTAATTTCACTAGTAGAAAAAGGGCCTTTTGTCCCGGTTTATAAGGGCCTTTAGTCCCGGTTTTGGAACCGGGACTAAAGAGTCATTACTAAAGCCTCCCCCTTTAGTCCCGGTTCTTACACGAACCGGGACTAAAGGCCGTCCACGTGGCCGCAGCCTGACTAAAGGAAATTTCTTGAATTTTTTTTCAAAATTTTTGAACTTTTTTTTATTTTCAAATTTCTGAATTTTTTTAACCTCTAATCTCTAATCACCACCCCTCATCACTGCTCAATTTAACCTCTAATCTCTAATCACCCCTCATCATTCCAAATCATCTAACTTCTCGGAAAGTCATCCATCCTCTCACTACTCCAGCCTGAGCACGCTTAACTTCCGGGTTCTATTCTCCCTCGTTTCCAAGTCTACACTTGTTGTTTTCCTGACAATAGTAAGATGTCAATCCTATTAACCCTCAGAAATTTAGCTTGAGTATGAAGTCACACATTTCATTGTTTGAGTTTGAAACTATTGTTTTAAAAAACAATAATTATTTAGTAACACTAATATTTCTTGAATAAGTAGTTTGATCATAGTTTGACCACAGTTTGACAGATTTGACCAAAATTCAAAAAAACTGAAATAATTATTTAATAACACTAATATTTCTTGAATAAGTAGTTTGACCACAGTTTGACCAGATTTGACCAAAATTCAAAAAAACTGAAATAATTATTTAGTAACACTAATATTTCTTGAATAATTAGTTTGACCATTGTTTGACCATAGATTGACCACAGTTTTGACCAGATTTGACCAAAATTCAAAAAAACTGAAATAATTATTTAGTAACACTAATATTCTTGAATAATTAGTTTGACCATTATTTGACCACAGTTTGACCAGATTTGACCAAAATTCAAAAAACTGAAATAATTATTTAGTAACACTAATATTTCTTGAATAAGTAGTTTGACCATAGTTTGACCAGATTTGACCAAAATTCAAAAAAACTGAAATAATTATTTAGTAACACTAATATTTCTTGAATAATTAGTTTGACCATTGTTTGACCATAGTTTGACCAGATTTGACCAAAATTCAAAAAAAACTGAAATAATTATTTAGTAACACTAATATTCTTGAATAATTAGTTTGACCATTGTTTGACCACAGTTTGACCAGATTTGACCAAAATTCAAAAAAGCTGAAATAATTATTTAGTAACACTAATATTCTTGAATAATTATTTAGTAACATTAATACTTCTTGAATAAGTAGTTTGACCATAGTTTGACCAGATTTAACAAAAATTCAAAAAAAACTGGAATTTGAGCATAACTTTTTTTCCTTTTAGAATTTGAGAATTCTAAAAATTTGCAAAGAGGCCATAGGCCGTCAAAATTTGCAAAACATGTCCAAATTTAAGTTTTTAAATTTTCCTAACTAGTACATGTAGTAACATAACTACATCTGGAAGGATTTTAATTTTTGAAGTTTTTATTATTTTCTTTTGCTTTTTACAAAACTGAAAAGGCGATCCACAGGGGGGGTAGAGTTTGAAAATGGAACCTTTAGTACCGATTCGTGCCATGAACCGGTACTAATGCCTCAAACCCCATTAGTACCGGTTGGTGGCTCGAACCGAGACTAAAGGTCTAACCTTTAGTACCGGTTGGTGCCACGAACCGGTACTAATGGGCATCGCACCCTTTAGTCCCGGTTCGTGTCTCAAACCGGGACTAAAGGGCTCAGGTGAACCGGGACTAATGCCTTAGCCGCACGAACCGGGACCAATGCTCACATTAGTCCCGGTTCGTGACTGAACCGGGACTAATGTGAATATTGCCCTGTGACCAAAGCCCTGTTTTCTACTAGTGTTTGTACATGACAACCATACTCAAGTATGAAACTGACTAGTACCTTGATGGAAATGAGTGGCCGCCATTCTTCAAGAAGATGCGTTAAGGCCTAAGATTCTAGACGTTGGAAATAAGATGCAATGACAAGGTTCAGAAATAATGCTTGATCACAATATCAACAAGTCACCCACATCAAGCTACACATGAGAGTTTGAGAAATCTTATAAGAATGAACTATTGGAGCTTTCTCGACATTTTAGTAGAATATGATCACTAGAATTTATTTTTAGGTATTGAATCTTATTTACAGAAAGCAAGAATTAGCCTGCCAGATCATGGATTGAAAAAGAAGAAAAAAGGGCTCTTGAGCCATAGTAAAATATTATATTCAAGAACAAAGGCTGTTGGGGGATGGTGAAATATTGTTCCCTACAAACATTTAGTGATTTTTTTGTAACATAAAAGGATCCCAATTTTATTAGAGTACAAAAATTGGCTTATGGATTATACCATGTGTGCCTTTAAGTTTTTGTTATATATTCTTTTGTCTGATGATGAACAATAATGTGTATGCTCCTTGATTTTTTAGGCCATGTCCCTCACTTTTCTTTACAAAATAAATCAAAAGGTTAACATCTTCTCTTTCATGTGAAACATATTTTTGGGTTGTGAACTTTGTTGTTTCCTAAACAATGGAGTTATAGGTTATGCAATTGACAGTAGTTTTCTTGCTATGGTTACATACTGAAACCTAGAATATAAAATAAGCACATTGTAGCTCACATAGTGAAAAACATGTCATTGATGAAATATGGTGATGATTCTCGGCTTAGCAAAGCGAGCGAATGCTACTAGTATTACCCTATAGACGACAACAAACGTGAACGGCAAAATAACAAATGCAACCTAACAAGTAGGAATTACTTGGAATCTAAACCCTCTGTTTTTTAACTATCATAATTTGGTTAAAAATGAACTAATTTGGGTCCTGAAGGTACGATGGGATGACAACATGATTTAGAAAGATACAAATTTAATCCTAAACCACGAAATCAATGAATCAATAAACGGATTGCTTGTTTGGGTAATTTTCTTCTAGGTTGCTACAAAATAAGGACATTTAGTGTACTATTTTTGCAGACCAATAATGCAAATCAATGGAACCAGCTATCAAGTTAACACTAGCAAAGTTTGAGGCACCCTTTATGCAAGTGGCACGTGCTATGTGTGGTTAAGGAGAAAAAATGTGGTGTTTAGTGGCAAAGTAAAATCTATTTCACTTGAAAACCACGATAGTTGCTGGCAAATAAGTTCCAACTATCCAAGACCGAGAGTTCAAAAACAACACTTTATGGTTGCATGTGTTATGCTCCTCTTTTTTAACTTTGGCAACTATCATAAAACAATAACCATCTATGTTACAAGACAGGGGATTAAGAAATCAGGAGGGTCTTCACGTCATTCCTCTGACGGTTTGTTTCTATAACCTGCTTGAGTGAGCGAATGTGCAACAACATTACTTTCCGGGCACAATGCACAATTGTCGCCCTGCCAAAAAACATAGCAACTTTCGACAAGTCTCGGTTATCACGACTCCGGATTTTTTTATACTCGGATGGATCTAGAATGGATTGCACAATCTCCATTGAATCAAATTCTATAGCCATAGAGTAAATCCCCATGTCATCTGCTAGGTGCAATCCCTCCAGCAACACGCATGCCTTCATAGAGGGGTGATAACAATCCACAAGTATAGGGGATCGTTTGTAGCCATTTCAATAAATAAGAGTGTCGAATCCAACAAGGAGCTAAATGTAAGATTTATATTGTCTTCAAGTTCTATCGACCATCGATACAACTCTACACACATTAACGTTTGCTTTACCTAGAACAAGTATAAAACTAGTTCATGGGAATAAAACTAGGAGCGCTTTGCAAGATAATAAAAGTTAGTTGTTGTCTTAAAGATTTTGGGGAACGATGAGAAATATTTTCCATGGGCAATTGAATATGGCACGTGTGATACTTATCATATGCTATTAGGCAGAGGCATATACTAACATACTTACCATACCGGGGTCACATGTTCTTATGATTGGAACTTTAGCAAGCATCCGTAACTACTAAAATCATTAACGTAAAACACAACCATAGCATGAAGTATAAAGTCCCATTTGCTCCCATACGCAACAACCCCCTCACTCGGGTTTAAACTTTTGTCACTCTCGCAACTCACTGTAAGAGAATCATGAGCATATTGTAACACCCTACAGCGGTAATCCCGCACGTTTGCGTGACACGGAGGGCATCATAGGACAGCACCATAATAACATACAACTCATATCAATCACACCATACCACAATTAACCCGTAGGACAAAAGGGATCTACTCATACATTATAGGATGGCTACACATTATTGGATAATAATATATAGCATAAAGCACCATGTTCAAGTAAAGATTACAGTGGGTAGAGAGAGGTTCCACCGCCGCATGGGGGGAGAAAGGTGTTGTTGATGGTGCCGGAGTTGTTGATGGAGATCGTCGTCACGATGTTTCCCCCGACAGCGCTCCGGCGCCACCAGGAGAGAGGGGGAGAGAGCCCCCTCCTTATTTTTGCCTGGCCTTCCTCCTAGATGGAAGAAGGATTCCCCCTCCGATCCTTGGTCGCCATGGCCCCCGAGGGGAAGGAGGCCCTCTAGATTGGATCTCTCTCTCTCTTTCTCTCTCTCTCTCTCTGTGTGTGGGGGGGGCATGCATGCGCGTTTTCTTCTTTGTTTCGCGTTCCTGTTTTATGGAGAACACCATTTCTTAAATATCCAAAGATCAGTAACTCCGATCGGGCTGAAATTTTAACATATTTTTTTCTGATATAAGATTCCTTGTGGCCGAAGGATGATGACCCATAAGTATAGGGGATCAATCGTATTCCTTTCGATAAGCAAGAGTGTCAAACTCAATGAGGAGCGGAAGAAAATGATAAGAGATTTTTTAGCAAGGTATTCTCTACAAGTACTGAAAGTAGCAGTGATTGATAGTTTTGTAGCAACATAATTCGTAACAAGTAACAATAGTAGCAAAGGTGCAGCAAGGTGGCCCAACCCTTTTTATAGCAAAGGATAAGTTGGAAAGTTCTCTTGTATAAGCCAAAGTGCTCTCGAGGACACATGGAAATTACTGTCTAGTCACATTCATCATGTTTAGTTAATTCGTATTCGCTATTTTGATAATTTGATATGTGGGTGGACCGGTGCTTGGGTGATGTTCTTACTTGAACAAGCAACCCACTTATGATTAACCCCTCTCGCAAGCATCCATGGCTACGAAAGAATAATTAAGACAAATCTAATCATAGCATGAAACATATGGATCCAAATCAGCCCCTTACGGAATAAAGCATAAACCAGGGTTTAAGTTTCTGTCACTCTGGCAACTCATCATCTACTTAGTACTCAACAGTGCCTTCCCTTAGGCCCAAATATGGTGAAGTGTCATGTAGTCGACTTTCACATGACATCACTAAAGGAAGCAGCAACATACAAATCATCAAAATATCAAACAAATACCAACTTCACATGATTACTTATAACAAGACTTCTCTCATGTCCTCAAGAACAAAAGTAACTACTCACAAATCATCTTCATGTTCAAGATCATAGGTGTATTGAATATGCTTAAGGATCTCAACATATAATCTTCCACCAAATAAACCAACTAGTATCAACTACAAGATGTAATCAACACTACTAGCAACCCACAGATACCAATCTGAGGTTTGGGGACATCGATTGAATACAAAAGATGAACTAGGCTTTGAGATGAGATGGTGTTGGTGAAGATTGGTCCTCCCACGATGAGAGGATCATTGTTGATGTTGATGACTTTGATTTCCCCCTCCCGGAGGAAAGTTTCCCCGGCTAAATCGCTCTGCCGAAGAGCAAAAGTGCTCCTGCCCAGGTTCCGCCTCGAGACGGCGGCGCTCCGTCCCGAATGTCTTCTCGTTATTTTTTCTATGGAAAATGGCTTCATATGGCGATGGGTACCGGAGGCCTACCAGGGGCCCACAATCTCGGTACGCGCGCCCGGGGGAGTAGGGCGCCCCCCTGAGCTTGTCGCTCCCTGGTGGCCCCCCTCCTGGTATTTCTTCCACCAATATTTTTATATATTCCAAAACAATTCTCCATAAATTTTCAGGTCATTTTGTATTGTGCAGAATAGCTATCTCTGTTGTAGCCTTTTTTGGTCCATAATTCCAACTATTAGCAATCTCCCTCTTCATGTAAAACTTGTAAAATAAGAGAGAGAAAACATAAGAATTGCATCATAAAGTGAAATAACAACCCAAAATATAATAAATAAAAGTAGGAAAATATAGTGCAAAATGGATGTATCAACTCCCCAAGCTTAGACCTCGCTTGTCCTCAAGCGAAAGCCGAAATCGTTAATCATGACCACATGTTTAGAGAGAGAGAGAGAGAGAGAGAGAGAGAGAGAGATGTCTATAAAAACAAAATACGGACATGAGAGCATCATGATCACTATCATAGCAGCAATATATCGTCATAAAACTTCTCATGCTAAAGTAACAATTCATTCACAAGTTGAAGTATGAACCATAAACTTCGTTGGGAACTAACAAAATATGATGTCAGTCATTGAAACAATCACAATTCATCATATTTTCATACAGAGTCTATGTAAGAGCTTTGTTTAGCAAGTTCACATACTCAACTACTCCCTCCGGTCCTTTTTTCCCTGCGCATAAGGAGAATCCCGGATACCAAGGAAGGCATGGATGGGGTGTGTTTTGGACGGTTTTACCCTTCTGCGTGCATGGAAAGTGCCGTACTTTGTCAACTGCTGCATGCAGTCCATTGGGCGGTGGCTTGGGTCTCGCCTTCTCTCCCCCACGCGCGCAACATGGGACCGCTGCATGCAGGATTGATTGGTTGGCGCTCCTCTGCTACGAGCCTAATTAGTGTTGTTTCAGCGGGGTACAGTTGGAAAGTAGCGATAGAAACGGGCAATGCGCAGACTAATGAGGGAGAAAGGGAGAAAGTTATGCGCAAAGAAAAAAGGACCGGAGGGAGTATCATTTAGTCTTCTATGATTGCTGACACTCACGACATATTTATAGAGCAAAAGTTTCAGTCAAACTCATAGGAGATGGGGGTTTATAGTTTTCACCGTCTAACTTATTTATCTCGAGGATAATGTCAACAATAATAACTTATGATCAACTACATCCAACTGGATATATATGCATGGATTTTTCCTCACCACATGATGTTTGCCAACTAGAGAATACATAGAGCGAAAGAGGGATGAACCTTATTGACTCTTGCTTAAAGTAATTACAGAAAAGCAAAAGATAGGCTCTTCGCAGAGGGGGGCAGAGGTTGTCATGCGGTTTTTATTTTTGGATGTGCAAGCATAAGAGCTATAAGGTATGAACTGCTGAGCACAACGAGCCATCATCAGGAATAAAGATAGCCTACGAGCTCACAAAGTACATGGATCAAATTCTCAAAGGCAAAGCCAGGTTCTCCCAAGTTCACGGGCAAAGCGGGACCAGCAAAGCACTAGGAGAAGGGAACAAGAATTCATCAATGAGTAGTCGAAGCCAGGTTGCGTAGCTGGCGAAGCAGACGATGAGCAGAGGAGGAGAGCTGGGAAGATGCGGAGGATCAATGATGTGCAGATGGAAGGCTGGCAAAGGAGACGAGGAGCAGAGGAGGAAGGCTGGTCCACAGGAGAGAGGCTTCTCTGCTTTTATCTACCCAACAACCAGCTGCCTTCTTCTGTTCAGTTCGCCGAGTCTTGAGATCCAATCACCTTCCTTTGACAGCAAGCCGAGTCTTGAATTTGGTTAGGTGAATCACTTCTAAACTTGGCTGAAGATCTATGCTCCTCATCATGCTTATCTGTAAAAAGATACACGGGGTTGTAAGGCTGTACATTTTTAACCCGAAACGAATAAATGGATCATCAGTTCATCACACGCTTTGGCATAAGATTGTTTCAGAACTATGAAGCAGAGTGTCACAGAGTGACCCAGTGAAACAGAGAAGAAATGATGTCTGTCAAGAGGAATGTTAAATTATCATCGATCTTGATATCAATCAGTGATAGAGCTACCTGACTGTAGGCTGAACTTGTGCTTCGCTCGCTACAGCATAGAGATGGTTGTCGCGGAAATAGCCAAGGACAAAAAACTCCAAACTCGGGTAGCACTTTAAAGCATGTATTCTTCATATGTTCCGTGCGTGTTGCGACTGTACTGAATGTACTGTAGTGTTTGAGAGAATCAATTTGGGAAGTCATTTATACGCCAATGGTTTTTTTTGTACCAGCTATTGGTATTATGGGTGTGTGATAATGGTACCAGAAGCTAAGTTCCTCCACCCTTTTATCTTGGGAAGTTAGTGAGGTTTTCTGTGATCGGTCTTATTAATACTATGCAAGTGTAGTAGGGTAGGGAACAAAATAGGGTAGCAGATCGATTCACGACATATAGTCGTACTGAGTGTAGCACTGCTGTATGGCTACACAGAGGACCCCCATGTATAGAGGAACTCTTGCCTCTCGACTGTAACCATATCATTTTGGAATAAAACTCTTTTCCCCCCGCAAAAAAAAACTATGCAAGTGTGGCGACGCACAATCCGCTTTCTGCATGACTAGTAAAAGCAGAGCATCTCTCTGTCGAGCTGATTCGGTACTGAGGCCCGGGGAGCTGATTCGAGGCATTGGTGTTCGTTCGATCTATACACTGTGGGAGTGTCTGGTGGTTCCTGATTTATGTCCATGTGCCATGTCATTGTCACCAGAATGACTGAATCTCGAGCTGTCTGTTGGTCAGTGGTTTGCTGAAACAGAGACCTTACCTTGTACTCCCTCCGTTCTAAATTACTCGTCGCAGAAATGGATGTATCTAGAACTAAAATACATCTAGATACATCCATACCTGCGACAAGTAATTCGGAACGGAGGGAGTATCTGCTTTTGCTTTTGCTTGACCAAATCTCGAGCGCCTACTTCAGCATTGAGTTTTACTTCCAAATGATATGAAGCTTCCCTCACATTTTTTTAGTTCGTTTTCATTAGCAGACTCGTGCATTTTTGGATGTTTTAAGCGTGTGAGTTCGCATGAAACCGAAGACCAGAATGTCTGCTGCAGTTCATCCTATTTTTCTCCTTGAAGCAAAGTTTAAATGGTGGTTTTGATATTAACAACTGAAGTTTTTCCCCTGGAAACAAGTTTAATAGCTTAAGATTATAGACGTTGGTGTTGACTATGGGATACGACGCGGTTTGTGACTGCTCACAATTTGTCCCTTTGTTCTAAATGTCCGTCATGCACACAAGTAAATTTTGTACTGAATCTACTTGTTATTCTGTACTGGCTTCAGTTCCTGAGCGCAAAACAAAAAAATCTGATTTTCTGAAATGAAACAGTCTGTAGACATAAAACATACACTTACTTTCTTCTTACTTTCATTTGTACCTTCTGGGCATCCTATAACCACCAAAGATGCAGGCGTGCTCGCACTCAAAGGGCTCCAGAGTCACCTCCTCCGAGGACTTGGACTGGTCGGCCTCGAGCTTCCCACTTCGCTGGCAAACACAGCCTCGGCTGGCGTCTTCGAGTCGATACAGTTCGCCTCACCAAAATACAGAAACGTCAGCTCAAATGGAGGCTTCAAATTAACATGAATAAGAGTTCAAGCACTCTCTTGCCTTCAGAGATATCATACAAACAAATATGTTCTCATATTAACCAACAGGTGCCTTTTTCTTTGCTATGCAAATAAATTATCACTCTCTTGGAATAGATGATACAAAGCAAACCAAACAACATAAAAAAGGCAGAGTGCAGTTATAGGGCTGTATATTCTTTTCTTCAGCTTAAACAATCCGGCAAAACATATATATACGCTTCATTTGTCAAAGTATAGACATACAGATACCAATACAGTACAGTACAAACGTCCAACCAAGGCTCCTTTAGAACTATGAAGCAGAGCATCACAGAGTGGGTCAGTGAAACAGAGAAGAAATGTTGTCTGTCAAGAGGCATGCTAAATTACCATCGATCTTAAAATCAATCAAAATAGAGCTACCCGACTGTATGTTGAACTTGTGCTTTGCTCGCTACAGCAGAGAGATGCATGCATGGTCGAGTCGCTACAGTTTGCAGCAAAGAAATGTCAGCTCAAATGGCAACTTCAGACTAACATGAATAAGGCTACCTGCAGTGAACAAAGCAAACAGAACATTACTGGGAATAGATGGTACAAAGCAAACTGAACACCACCAAAAATGCATAGGTGCCGTTATATTTTTCTTCAGCTTAAACAATCAGCAAAAACCTATGCATACACTTCATTTGCTAATGTAGAAACATAACCATACAGTACAGTGCAGACGACCAGCCAAGGTCCATTTTAAAGCTAGAAATAAAGATATGGTGCAAGCGTACAGATAGCATTATCCATCATTTGCCGCGGGGTGGGCACTTCATGGTGCACTGTCTTGAGTTTTATCCATCATTTTGTATATCATATCAGTAAACTGGAGAAGGAAGAGCAAGGTACCGGGTTGTAGAAGGAAACAGGAGATTGGGAGAAAGAAGTGACTCCACACAGTACCCAAAACAATTCAGCTGAAGTTTAAATGGTGGTTTTGATATTAACAACTGAAGTTTTTCCCCTGGAAACAAGTTTAATAGCTGAAGATTACAGACGTTAGTGTTGACTATGGGATACGACGCGGTTTGTGACTGCTCACAATTTGTTTCTTTGTTCTAAATGTCCATCATGCACACCAGTGAATTTATACTACATACACTTGTTATTCTATACTGGCTTCAGTTCCTGGGCGCAAAAAAATCCAATTTTTCTGAAATGAAACAGTCTGTAGACATAAAACATACACTTATTTTCTTCTTACTTTCACTTTTACCTCCTGGGCACCCTGTAACCACCAAAGATGCAGGCGTGGTCGCACTCAAAGGACTTGGACTGGTCGGCCTCGAGCTTCTCACTTCGCTGGTAAACACAGCCATGATGGGCATGGTTGAGTCGATACAGTTTACCTCACCAAAATAAAGAAACGTCAGCTCAAATGGAACAGAGCTTTCCTCCTCTGCTCCTTGATGCTGAACAGACAAACAAATATGTTTTAATATTAACAAACAAATATGTTTTTATATTAACCAACAGGTGCTTTTTTCTTTGCTATGTAAATGAATTATCACTCTCTGGGAACAGATGCTACAAAGCTACCGAAAAACATGAAAAAGGCAGAGTGCAGTTATAGGGCAGTATATTTTTTCTTCAGCTTAAACAATCCAGCAAAACGTATACATGCTCTTCATTGGTTCAAGTATAGACATACAAATACCAATACGATACAGTACAAACGTCCAGCCAATGCTCATTTAGAGCAACAGATAGAGCTATGGTGCAAACATACAAATAACAATACAATAGAGTACAGACATCCAGCCAAGGCTCATTTAGAGCTACAAATAGAGATATGGTGCAAATACTATTTAGATACATGCAATTCGCTTGCTGCGGAGTTTGGCACTTCATGGTGCACCGTCTTGAGTTTTCTCCATCACGTGAGCCCACCTTACAGCCACTTGCACATAAACCATGTCGTACATCATATCAACAAACTGGAAGAAGGCAGCCCTCCATGTCCTCTTCATCAACATGGTGCAGAAAACTGTCCACAGACCCACCACAAATCCAATGCTCATGGCAAGATAAACAGATGGCATATGATCTATATCTTCAAGGCCACTTTGCTCTGCATCATGTGTTGAGCAGCTCCTGCCAACAGGATCTCCACAAAGACCAGGGTTACCGATGTAGATATACATCTGGTTATCAAGAGCTTGTAGCTGTTGGCCGGATGGTATTGCACCGGACAGATTGTTGTATGACAAGTTCAAGTGGCTCAAATAAGTTAAAGCTGATAAGCTTGAGGGTATTGCACCAGAAAACTCATTGAAGGATAGGTCGAGTGACTCCAACCTCTTTAAATCACCAACTTGGTTTGGGATTGTTCCTATGAACAGATTATTTGATAAGTTCAGGCTGGTAAGTGCAATGAGTAGAGTTATCTCCTCTGGAACCTGCCCTGCCAAATTATTACTTGACAAATCAAGAATTGCCAATAGATTGTAGATTGCGAAGGTGTAGTCACGCTTTTGATCCTTCATGATTACTGGGATGCTCTCTTCATAGTAGTAATCCTTCATGTCATGTGACACCACTGCCTTCATTGCTTTCAAGTTTGGCAAAGACCGCGGTATGCTTCCTGATATGTTGTTATGTGCTATGTCCAAATAATGAAGACGGCGAAGGGAAGTGAAACTCTTAGGAATATGACCACTGAACAAATTTGATCTCACTCTTAATATTTTCAACCGTGGGATTTTTTCTGGCAACCATTCTGGTAATGCTCCAGATAACCTATTGTAAGAAAGGTCAAGGAACATCAATTGCCATGACCTTGCAAGAAATTTAGGGAATTGACCAGTCAGGTTGTTGTTATTTAGGGCCAAGCTGAACAAGTTCCAACCAAATTGACTTGTAGAGTTTGCATCAGATTCCTCCCAACACTGCATAATATCTCCTTCTAAATGGTTTCCTGATAGGTCCAACCTATACAGAGAAGTCAATTGGAATATAGACGACGGGATGGTGCCTGTTAATTGATTATTTGCAAGCATCAAGTCTTCGAGTGCAGGAGCATTTAGCTTTGACGGCAATGACCCAGATAAAGAGTTTGAAGATAGGTCCAGTCGGCTTATATTTATAGGCAACTGTGGAACTTGACCTGTCAACTTATTGGACCCGAGATGTATATAGTCAGCTGACATGTGTTGTAGATTTGCTGGTAATGAGCCACGCAATTTGTTTCCTGATGCTTGCAAGGTTGAAGCTCGAGAAAATGTTACCCAAAACCAATCAGGAATAACATCATCCAGCTTTGCATCACTGAGAACAAGAACATCAATGTCAGATTGCCATTTTAGCCACTCTGGAAAGATGGGTCCCAGTTGGCATGATTGGAATTTTACAACCTTCAATCTAAATGGTGGAACCCATTTTTGGTTGATAGCTGATCTCAGAGGGTTGTACGACAAGTCTAAATACTCTAAATTCAATAGGCCTGCAAAATGCTCCTCCACAAGCACACTATCTAATTTATTATGGCTGAGATCCAAATGATTTAAATTACCTAAACTTGTTTGGTGTTCTTTCAAGAGAAAATCACTGAAATTATTATAGCTGAGGTCCAAATATTCCAAATTACCTAAACTTGTAAAGATTTCTTTGAAGAGCACACCGCTGAAGTTATTGTAGCTGAGGTCCAAAAGCTCTAATTTGCCTAAGCTTGCAAAATGTTCTTTCAAGAGCACACCGCTGAAGCTATTGTACCCGAGCTCCAGAACCTCTAATTTCCCTAAGCTTGCAAAATGTTCTTTCAATAGCACGCCGCTGAAGTTATTGTACCCGAGGTCCAGCATTTTCAAAGTACTCAATGCTCCAACTCCTATAGGTAGAGTGCCAGTTAACATGTTTTTAGATGCTTGAAGAACACTGAGATTGGTCATGTTCCCAATCCAACCGGGTAGATTCCCGGTCATATTTGCATATTGCACTGAGAATTCTTGCAGTGTATTCCACGAGCACTTTGGCAATCGCCCCATGAACTCCCCTATGCTCGAACCTATGTTGTTACCACTGAACCTCATTCTGGTCAAATTGCACAAATTTCCCAATTTTTCTGGTATCAAACCCACGAGCTGATTCCCAGTTAAATCTATGACTTGAAGGGCCGTCATGTTTGCCAAATCACTAGGAATAGACCCTATCCAGCTGGAACCAGAGAGGTAAAGCTCCTTAAGGCTTTTGAGATTCCAAAACCATGCATGCTTGAGTGAAGTATAGAAGTTGTTACCAGACATATCAAGGACTTCGAGATGTGTGAGGTTGGAAAGTGATATACTAGCAGACATGGTGCTGTTGAGTCCACAACCGGACAAGCCAAGCACTTTAAGAGAAGGAAGCATATTAACACTCTGAAACCAATCCCTCGCAGAACCAAGATCCACATAAGTCATGTCAAGATGTCTCAACAAAGATAGACGTGGCAACCATGCAAGAGCCACATCAGGATAATAATTCCCACTGACATCAAGATATTGCAACTTTGTGAGATTTCCAAATTGGGAAGGTATTCTGAAGGTGTTATAGGATATATCAAGGACCTTAAGATGTGTGAGGTTGGAAATTGATATACTAGCAGACACGGTACCATTGAGTCCACAGCCGGACAAGCGAAGCACTTTAAGAGAAGGAAGCATACTAACTCTCTGAAACCAATCCCTCGCAGAACCAAGATCCACAGAACTCATGTCAAGATGTCTCAACAAAGAGAGACGTGGCAACCATGCAAGATCCACTATGTAAGAGTTATTTCCATCATAATAGTTATAATTCCAACTGAGATCAAGATATTGCAACTTTGAGAGATTGCCAAGTTCGGAAGGTATTCTCCCACTGAATCGTGCCGACGAGAGGTTGAGATACCTTAGGTTCTTGAGGGAAGCCAAGAACACAGGGATGCTTGTGCCGTTGAAGTCATTCCAGCTCAGATCAAGATACCTCAGGTGTTGTAGAGTAGCCAAAGAAGAGCTCATCTCGCCTGCCGACAAGCTCAATGATCCGCTCCTGTTCGGGTAGTTGTAGTCGTACATGTAGTACATGTTGTCCATGTAGTAGCCCATGTAGTCTTCCATGTCGATGTTGCGGAGGTTGAGCTTGATGAGATGGCCCGTTCTGTTGCTGCAGCGGACTCCCTTCCATTGGCAACAATCCTCACCCTGCCATGACGAGAGATGGCCAGCAGGGTCCAGGAGGCTTGCCTTGAAGGACAGAAGCGCATCTCGCTCGCTGCCGATGCAGGCTCCTGATACACTCGCTTGGCCATGTGAAGTGGATGATGCTTGGAAGATCAATAGACAAATCAGTAGTGCAGTTCCTCGGACGAGGAGCGCAAGCTTAGTCATATTGATTGGAAATGGCGGATGGAAAGGAGAATGGATGACAGAGCAGCTTATCTCTATCCCGGTTCCACCACAACCGCAGTATAGGAGTATGGTCTACAACCCACGTCTTGATCTTGGTCTTGTCATGCATACTTTTCCTATACTCAAGGTGTGGCTATAATTTGTTGATTCGGACAGCCCACCATGCACAGCACGGCACAAGTTGGAGTTGTAATCTGTATCCAGCATTCGCTCAATAACACACATTGTGTGTCACGTCTAGCATTAAGATCTAGAGAGTTATTTTAGTGTTGGCAACCCCTCCGTCTACCTGAAATACACAAATTTAGATGCATAAATACAAAGACTCGTAGCTCTCAGTACTCAACATATTCATCAGAATTTACCAACAACCACTCCCATTGTATGGTCCACAAGCAAAGCCAGTCCAGGTCCTGGTCTTTGTCATGCTGTATGCATACTTCTCTAATACTGAAGTTTTCTTTTTTTCAGGGACTCTAATACTGAAGTTAGAGCATCTCCGGCCGTTCGGCCCCCCAGGGGCTTGAAATATCACCGCCTGGGGGCGCGCACACCCCGTTTTTGAAAAATAAACTCGGCCAAAGTTCAGCCAAACACGACGCATATTCATCCAAACTAGACGATTTCATTGATATTTGTACAAAAACTAAAACACATAAATTTAAACTAAACTAAAAAACGCCAAGCACTACTGCGCCGCCGCGCCGCTGCCGAAAAGCCCGCCTTCTACGTGCCGAGGAGCCTGTAGAACCGGGTATAGTCGCCGTCGTCGTGCGTGCCGCCGCCGTCCTTGCTGGAACCCTGACCAGCGTCGCCGATGCGCAGGGGTTGGACGGCATGGGCGCCTCCTCATCGTTGTTGTTGAGGATGACGACGCCGCCCTCCTCACGTCTGCGGCGCCGAGCGGCGATCTCCTCGAGGGCGCGGCGCTGGCGCTCCACCTGCTCGCGGACGTAGTCCGCCTTCGCCCATTTGAGGGCGGTCTCGGCGGAGGCGGCCATGTCCGCATGCTCCTTCTTCACGAGGAGCAACCCCGGCTCGGTCTTCGGTCTCACGAGCCGGGAAGAAGGAGAGGGGCGGGTGCGGCGCCCGAGCGGCGTCTCCTGTGGCTCCGGCTTGACGGGGCGGAGCGCCGGCGAACCGAAGGAGAGGGAGCCAGAGCCCCACGACGAGGAGGTCGCCGTCTCCATCCGTCGCGGCGTCCAGGAGCTGCCGCGACGGCGCGAGAAGGTGAGGGGCACCGGGCACTCCATGCGCGGCATGTTAGGACCGAAACTGACGCTGGCGCCTGGGTCTGACTAGGCCGTTTTTTCAGCGCCGGCGCTAGAAAAGGACGTGGCGGGCCTGTTGGGGGGCACGGCTGGAGATGCTCTTAACCATGAGAAAACTATAACGATCTGAACAGTCATGCCATGCAAAGCAATTGAACAAGCAAAGGAGTAGTGCAGATAGTGTGGAGAGTGTTAGGATTAATTAACAAGTGTTAATTATGTAGTATAATAGCAGAGAGAAGCAGCGCATTCGCAGTCGTCGTCATGGCCTTGCACTGCATGCATACTTTTCTTCAAGTCAAGTCAAGTTATGGCCGAATGATTTCGACAATCGACCGAGGCGAGCACGTCATAGCAAATTTCTCCTTAGAAATCTAGCGACGAGTCTGAATTGATCTGAATATTCCACGAAATAGAAAGCGAACCTGCGGCGCTTGAGATCGTCGGCGTGGAGGAGGGCCGCGACGGAGGCTTGGTAGTCCTAGAGGGGTTGCGGCGGTGTGCATCATGTTCAAACAGATAACTGTGCAAAAGATGAGCATTTCCTGCTCAAATCAAGTTTGCGTCAGAGATATAACGATGTTCTGCTCAAATCAAGTTTAACATGAACCGAACAATTCTCTTACAGGCTGGAAGCTTTTACACAAAACACCAACATTGGCTCCAATGGCCACAAGCAGCCACTGGTAGACTTGCTTTGAGTTTGATTGGTGAGATCTTCTTTTCCTTTTCCTTTGTTTTATTCCGGATGACCTGAACTCTGAGTAGCATGCTGAAATTGATATTCCTCTTTACAGAAATCTGAAAAAATATTGTTAAATTCTGAGCTATGTATGAGTGGCTGATATAGAACTTTTTGAGACAACTCTAAATTTGTATTTTGATGCCCAGTCATACAAGGACAATTGTCTTCCTTTCAGTTCAGTTTCATTGTTTCTGTGAATATCTCCAGTCTCTTGCTCAACTAGGGTTGTTTTTTAAAAATATATAAGATGCTCACGAATAAGAGATGTTTTAACATTTTTAGTGTGTTCACTCATTTCAGATGGAGTGACATTTTCTGCTCAAATCAAGTACATAATTGCTGTAAAACAGCAGGAATTGTCTCACAAAACCCCTTACACTTGGGTCACACATTACTACTACTGCTACTAGTACATCCGAGCAAGCAGATGGCAGAAACAACACATCCACTTCTTTTGCTTCCTCTCAACTTCACTTTTGCTTCTTGGGCATCCTGTAACCACCGACAACGCAGGCGTGGTCGCGCTCAAAGGGCTCCAGGGTCACCTGCTCCGAGGGCTTGAACTGGTCGGCCTTCAGCTTCTCCACTTCGCTCGCAAACACCGCCTCGGCAGCCTGGGTCGAGTCGATACAGTTGGCCTGATTCAAAGCAAAGAGCAATGTCAGCTCAAATGGAAATTTCAGATTTTCTAAGGCATGCTCCAAGTATGAAACTGAGTGGTACCTTGATCGAAATGACAAAGTGGCCGCCATTCTTCAAGAAGTATGATGCATTAAGGGCTAAGATTCTAGCCTGTGGAACAGAAGATGCAATGACAAGGCTCAGAAGTGATCAATCACAATATTAACAAGTCACCCACATCATGCTTCAATATTAAAGCTGAGGCTTTATTATTGATAATGCAAGAACAAATTCAAAATCAAGCCTCAATGTGGGTTCAATATTGTGAGCAAAGAAAGGAATGTGAAGCAAAGAGATAAGATTACAAGACAACACGATGTTATCAAAGATCAAACTGGAAATTGTAACTGGACCAGCAAATTTAAAAGCAAAAAGAGAAGTGTAGTTCCTCGACGTCCAATCGCAACACAAGAAGTTCTGCACTGGATAGCGAGAGGAACATTAATTTCTGCTTCCCATCTCCTCATTACCCAGGAACCATAGAAATTAATTCACAGGCACGAATACTGTTAAGAGAAGCAGATCGAAACACGAAAAGCATGATCTAAGATGATCAAGACAACTAGATACAGGAAAGATCCAAGATACAAATCTAGATTTCCAAGACAACTCAGTCCCTTAGATGTTCTTTTGCCATGCGATCATTACCGCAGGAGTCATTACAGGTCTGTAACTGTAAAATTGGCTCATCACGGTTGTCAAAATATCAAAAGAGGTTAAGGTACAACAAAATATCGATATATCTAAGAGCCGAACATGACTAATCAAAGAAGACTCACAGAAGATAGAACAGGCCTCGGGGAAGAAGGGAACTTCCAACCAAAATAAATACAGGACTGGCTAATCATATACGCTGTGTCACAGTGGGAAGGGTGCAAGGCTACTTGTAACACACCATCCAAACTTAAATGTTAAGCAAAACAAGGCAGATAAAAGGCAAATTAACACCAAGTCAGTGAAATACAATTACGTGATGGTCAAAATCCAAAATCCAAGAACATAGAAATGCAGCAACACACAAAAGGAAAGGTCTGGCAATGGGCATAAGTGCATCAGAAACTCGATTTTGCATCATACATTGTGATGTCCTGAAGGGGAATCCGAGTTAGCTCATCATCTGCTAAGCCCAAATATGGCTACAGAAAATCAAGTAAACATTGCACACTAATAAAAGTAGATTGTTACACACCAGTTATTGTTAACCACTGGTATGGGGATCATTTGATATACCATCAAATGTTATGGTAATGGATTTTAGTATGGCTGTAATCAAAATGCATAAGAGACAAAAAATTAAAGAGGCATGAACGCATCAGAGACTCGATTTTGCATCATCCATTTGATGTCCTGAAGGGGAATCCGAGTAAAGCTCATCTTTTGCTAAGCCGCCAACAACTCACAAAGGAGTTGCACACAGACAGACAATACCAGTAAGTGTAAACTATAATGTCTCATATTGACAGTAAGCAAGAATGTAGAAACAGAGCTCTAGAAATTCTTCATAAAGGCATACCTGGTCAGGCTGTGCAACATCTGAAAAGATAACATCAACCATGCCGACCAGCATCCGGTACTTTGCCGGGTGCCTAGCATCCTCAATGATGGGGATAACATTGGTCCTCTTCTTGGCCATGTTGACAAGATCCCTACCACTCCGGTGAGAGAACTCAACGGCATACACCAACCCATTCTGCAAAGTGATAAGACTTCGTTAAGACAACTCACATTAAGCGACATTCACTGAAATACACAAAGGAAATAGCGACGAGATCTCACCGGTCCAACGATGTCGGACACATGAGACACGGTTGTTCCAGAGGCGGCTCCGAGGTACAGCACGCGTGTTCCAGGAGCCTGAAACAACCACCACGAAGTCAGCTACTACAACAATGACTATAATCTGACCTACATCCTTGACAAAGCAAGGTATACAAACAATTCAGAATGCTAGCCAGGGCACAAAAAGGACTCACAATCCAGATGTTGTCCACACCACCGAGCACGGCAGCGGCCAGCTTGGATCTGAAGGGGTTCCACACCCGGTACTCAACCTTGGATGCGTCCTCGTTCTGTACAATAATTCAATAACAAAACAGTAATGAACATCAGTCTACTGCACCTGTAGAACAGTAATGAACATCATCTCACAACATCGCCAATAAGTGCACCTCTATCAGCCAGTAATTGCATCATTTACATATGGGCATCAAAAAAGAGTGCATCTTTCAAGCAGCGATGAACATCATTCGCATGCTCTAGAAGCATAACAGAGTGAACATCATTCACATGCTCTAGAAGCAGAACAGAGCATAATAATCAATAAACAGAATTTAAAGCTAGTGAACATATCTAATAACTACCAACATAAGAGTATCATTTGCTCCTCTAGGAACTAACAATAGCCGAATCTAAGATGATGACCCCGCTGAATCGAAGCTGGCCATACGCACAGCAGCAGTGAAAAGTCTAAGAATTTGTGTGGAACCGCGCATAAGCATGAGAGGCAACCGAGAGGGAGCGAGCACGGACCTGGACGGAGACCCTCTTCTCGCCGTAGACGGACTCGCCGGCGACCATGTTCTTGGTGCAGAGCGCGTCCTCCTTGGCCTTGGCGATGAAGACGCCGTCGTGCTTGTGCGGCACCACGACCACCTTGGCCCCGCCCTTCATGCCGGGGCCACCCCTGCCGCCTCCCCGGCCGCCGCCGCGGCCCCTGCCAGCGCTCCGGCCGCCGAAGCCCCTACCGCCGCTGCGGCCGCCGCCGTCGCTCCTCCCGCCGAAGCCGCGGCCACGGCCCCCGCGGCCGCCGCTGTCGCCGAAGCCCCTGCCGCCGCCGCGGCCTCCTCCTCCTCTCATGGGTGCCCTCATGGTGCTGGTGGTGTGGTGCCGCCGCCGCCGCCGCAGGAGGGAGGGTTTAGGGTTTTGGGGAGGGAGTGAGGGTTTGGGTCGGAGGTTGGGGGAGGACTTATAGAGGGGGGATTAGGGTTGGGGATTGATCTGGGCCGTTGGTGGGGTGAATGGTGGATGGACGGCTGGATCGCACGGTTTTATTAAGGAGCTGGTTAATATAGATTATATAGATAATCGTGGGGATTAAAAATAAATTAGTCAGGATGGCCGAGTGGTCTAAGGCGCCTGATTCAAGTTCAGGTCCTCGTTTGAGGGCGTGGGTTCGAACCCCACTCCTGACATTTTTATTTTTGATCTTTTCCTATTTTTTAAATTTATATTATTTATTTATATTCTTATGTTATTACTTTTACAGCCTTTTTTTCAAGTGAAAAGGCGGGGTCGGAGGACCCAGACACCACCAAACTAAAAGAGATCAGACTATAGTGGCGCAACGCAGATCCTAGGCCCCCACCTCCTCTGCTCCAAGGCCATCAATATAACGCGAAAACACGACTAGATCCGCAAATCCATTAAGAGTAGCGACTAGACACCACCCAACGCCCAGATCAAACCGTTAACGAGGGCCCCAACCCCTCCCCTCGTCTACATTGTTAACAAGACTGTCACCAATGAGGTGTATCAGAAGATGGAAAACATTATCCTTCATTCGCACGATGACACGAGCATTGTCACCACAAAGTCACCCCTAAGGAACCAAACTAAAAGAGACCAGACTATAATGGCACAACGCAGATCCTAGGTCCCCACCTCCTCTGCTCCAACGCCATCAATATAATGCGAAAACACGACTAGATCCGCAAATCCATTAAGAGTAGCGACTAGACACCACCCAACGCCCAGATCAAACCATCAACGAGGGCCTCAACCCCCTCCCTCCAAGGCCATCAATATAACGCGAAAACATGACTAGATCCGCAAATCCATTAAGAGTAGTGACCAGACACCACCCAACCCCAAATCAAACCGTCAACGAGGGCCCCAACCTCCTCCCCTCCTCTGCATTGTTAACAAGACTGTCACCAATGAGGTGTATCAAGAGATGGAAAACCTTATTCTTGATTCGCACGATAGCACAAGCGTTGTCACCACAAGGTCGCCGCTAAGGAACCAAACTAAAAGAGACCAGACTATAGGCGCGACGCAGATCCTAGGTCCCCACCTCCTCCATCGCTGAAGCGGCAGGGGGGAAGAAGAGGGCCAATGGCTTCGTGCGGCAAGAGCGATGAAGTGGTGGTGGCTAGAGTTTTGAAGAGGGGGTGGTTAGGAAAAAGAAGGGCGGCGATGGCTGCTAGGCGTACGTGGCGTCGTCCTCTCCTGTTGGGTACGTGGCATCGTCCTCTCCTCGGACGCCGGTGGGATCTGGTGCAGGGCTCTCCGGTGCCGCGGCTGGGGCTTGTCTCGGGCGGCCCTGCTGCTCGCGCGGTGCGGCGGCGGCCTAGATCCTACTTCCAGTCCTAGGTAGAGATGGCGGCGATCTGTACTCAAGACTTGATGGAGGTTCTTCGAACATATCTGGGTGAAAACCTTGCGCTTGGCTAGATGCCAAGGCCGGCGATGGCGGTGCTCTTCTGTATCGTTCTCTTCTTGAAGACATCGCCGTGGAGAAGTTCCAGACCTCTATCTGTTACCTCCGGGGGAAACCCTAGATCAAATGACGGCGACACTCTTGCGTCGTTTCCTCCTTGGGGGCGTCAGTCTTGGAGGTGTGCACGGGCTCGAGGGACCAGCAGATAGAATCATTGGTGGAGCAGTGTTTCATCTTACGCATCGACGACTGTGGATCTTCGCAGCATGGCGCAGTGGAGTCTCGGCGTTCGATGATTGTAGACGGACTCACGTAGGAGGATGGCGCCGTCTAGCGTCGTGGTGGCATCGATGGCAGACCTGGCAAGGTTGTGTATCAGTACCTATTATGAAGATGGATCGGTGGAAGGCGGCGGCCTCTCAGAGTGCGTCGGACTGGTGTGTGCCCCAGACCAGGTATGTGGCTTGGCTGGGGCCTCCATTTTTAGATGTTAGGCTTTGCTGCGAGGTCTGTTTCGTATTAGGCTCGGACTATCGGCACCCCTTCATCAAGTGGATATAAGTAGCGACAAATGTTGCCAAGATGATGGCTTCAGACTTACTGGTGTACTACTTGTGCACGACAAACCCATAAACATGCTAGTATTTTGCTGGATATATGGACAGTGACAAACAATATTAGAGAGATTATTACTGTAATGCTAGTATTTTGCTGGATATATGGAGAGTGACAAACAATATTAGAGAGATTATTTCGTCATAGTCACAAAACAACACTTTATACAACATTCGTCATTAGTTTTTAAAAGTTATATTCCATATCCTGTTCAAGTACCACTTTCTTTCAACATGAATTTTACCTTCCAAACATACTAAGACAAGGCCAACATTGATGAGGTTAACCTACGTAGATTTAACCAAGAATACACCCGATGAATGCAACTTACAACGAAAAACGTTGAGGGGCCTGCGATAACTTGATCTCATCAACCTATTTACAAGAGGATGTCATCCATTTATTAGGTGGGAGCCCGCCGACATGCAATGTTCAACAATACATCACATATCACCGATGTGACAAAACTTATTTCCACTTCACAATATTATACAAGGTCGGATACCAGAGACTTAATGGTGTCCCCTAACCAGGCGTCTTCCCGGAAATCTCATTGTCGGCCCATCACCAACCAAGAAGGAGCACCTGCTACCAAAACCACCTTTAACTCTCATCAAATATTTGAGAATCTGAATTTGTCTGCTTTTTGTTATATGGGGCAAGGACTTAGAGTTAAGGTATTTATTGTGTAGCAAAAATCTGATCACCCTTCTCCCACAGTAAAAAACTTGAACAACCATTTGTTGAGTAAACACTTTCTTTATTCAAAATCCTCATCCTCTAAGCCCCCTTGATCCTTTGCCCTACAAATAATGTCTCGTTAGTTAACATGTATTTTGTTTATGCTCATCACACTGACACAAAATCTGGATATGTAAAAGTCTACATTTATCCTTGCCCCCTGGTATCTCAAAGAAGGATATCATAAATATCAACAGGCCAATGAGAACAATGCCCCCCCCCCCCACACACACACACACGCACAAAAAGGATAAAAACTTGCCCTTTCAACCACCAAGCTTTCTCTCAAAATGGTCCTTAGATACTGAACCAGAGTGAGCCTGTCTCACAACCAAAAAGTTGCTTGTACTAGTTGTTCGCTTATTTGGCCTTACCAAAGCGAAATATCTCACCCGTACCAAAATTAATCTTAAGGCCAAAAGGTTGTGCAAATATGCAAACCATCAACTTCTTATTGATTTCCTTTTCCAGATAATGTTCCAAGAAAATGATGGTGACATCAACATAATGCAATACTAACACATTGACATCGACCAAGCAAGGAATGAGTCCACCAACATGACCATTTTCTTTCTCGATTTGCACTTAGGGCAACCAACATATATGCAACTGTGTTGAATAGGATAGGTGGCAAAGAATCGCCCTGCCCCATAGGCTTTCTCGAAGTCTACCTTGATGATCACCCCGTCGGGCTTTTCTAGATAAAATTAATTATGATTTATATTCAAAGTCTCAAACGCAATTCAACTCAGAATCTCTCCACTATGGCTCAAAGTCTTATTAGTCCCATCCAATTCCAAGATGGACAAGTTTGAGTGAGGCAATGGTGGTGTTTGATGCTCCATGTTTGAGCATTTTAGATCACTTTGTCCTATGTTTGATGATCTTCACTTTGCTTTGCATGTTATGCTTGAAACTTTGAATTTAAAAATGTGGATTAAAACTAGTGTTGACTGTATGCACGCAACCTTAAAAGCTTGATTTTTTTTTCATGGCAAACATGAGTTCAGATTGTTTGTATATGAACGAGACATGAGGACACCAAAATGCCAACGAGCCGAAGATCCATAGTGTTCCCCGCCTCCCGGTGTCGAAACCGGCAGCCGGAGCCGAGGAAGATCGACAGAATCAGCCGGCAAGGATGAGAGGTTGTGTGGAAGCTAGGGTTGCCTGACAAAACACTTTACTTCATCAAATTACTCAAAAACCCTAACGAAGTTCTAAAAAAATCTCAGTTTAGCGTGTCATATATCCAGTATGTAGATCTACGTATATTCGCAGGTGTTTCTACAAACAAGATCCAAAAGAGCCCAGAGCTAAGTATCTACCTCAATCTTCACATAATTCTGATCAATCAACTGATGTCACACACTATCTGTAAAACAAAACTGAAGCTAAGCTCTAGTACACAGCTTCTGAATTTAATCAGCTAGCTAGCTAGTCTCTTCGCTGTCTGTGGTGGGAAGCTTCGCGTGCTGCCCTCCCCACAATCTCACCCTCTCCAGCGCCCTCGTTGCCTGCTCAAATCAACACGCGGCACAAATCAGGACACACATTTTTACAAATCTTCCATTGATCAGTACAAATCTGAACTAAACAGCAGGAAATTAGCTACCTCTGCTTTCCAGTCGGTCTTGAAGACCATGTACATGAGGATCCCCGTCTGCAACGCCGTCCCGCACAGCATCCCCGCCCAAATCCCCTGCAAAGATCAGATCAGCATTGCAGCAAGGTGATCAATCATGGTGGATGCTGGAACTGATCGGCGGCGGTGGTTAGCTTACCCTGACGCCCCATCGGAAGAGGTAGCCGAAGATGAAGCCGAGGGGGAGGCCGAAGGCGTAGTAGCAGCCGAGGTTGATGTAGGCGACGGCGGCCTGCCAGCCGCCGCCGACGGCGATGCCGGAGATGACGGGCTGGATGCTGTTGAGCACCATGGTGACCGCGAGCAGGCCGGCGATGTTGGCCACGGCCTTCTGCAGGTGCCGGTCGCCCGTGAAGATGCCGGCGAACTCGTCCCGGGTCGCCAGGATCAGCACCATGGCCGCCAGCCCCAGCGCCAGCGACTGCGCCAGCACCACCGCCACGGCGTGCACCGTGGCGCGCGGCCGGCCGGAGCCCAGCTCGTTGGACACGCGCACGCTGATGGCCGCGCTCAGGCCGATGAACAGCATCCCCTCCCACCCGTTGATGTTCATGCAGATGGAGATGGAGTCCACGGCGATCTCCGCGTCGTCGAGGTGGCCCGTCAGCACCACCAGCACCATCATGTACCAGATCTCCAGGCAGAGCATCACGGCGGAGGCGAGGGAGAGCTTCACGAAGGCCCACAGCTCGTTGAACGCCGCGCGGGACAGGCCCGTCCACCCGTCCCGGCACCACCCGACCACGTACGCCACCTGCGCGAGCGCGGTCAGCCAGGAGGAGATGTCGTAGGCCGCCGCGGCGCCGGCGACGCCCCAGCCGAGCAGGGACACGAAGAGGGCCAGCAGGCCGACGTGGGCGATCAGGGCGGCGAAGCCGATCCACGCCAGCGCAGCCACCTTGCTCTGCGCCTGCAGGAACTTCTGGGTCGGGAAGTTGATGGCCAGCGCGAACATCTGCGGGATGATGCGCAGCGTGAACTCGCCGGCTGCGGCCGCGATGGCCTCCTCCTGGCCGAGCAGCCGCAGGATGTTCCCGGCGAAGATGTAGAGCGGCGAGAGGAGGAGCGCCGAGGCGGTGAGGATGATCCACGAGCGCTGCATGTACACGCCCAGCATGGCCACCTGCCCCGCCCCGAACGCCTGCCCGCACAGCGTCTCCAGCGCGCTCCCCATGCCCAGCTGCATGCAATGTTCCATGCATCCATTTCCATTGTCAATTCGATCTGGATCGCCATGATCGGTGGATCGGGAGAGGAAGAACAATCATGAAAGGAGGATGGGGACTCACGAGGAAGCCGAAGGAGAAGTTGGAGACGACGGAGAGGCCGATGGCGACGGCGGAGAGCTCGCGGTTACCGATGTGGCCGACGAAGATCTGGGTGGTGGAGTTGGTGCCGTAGAGGCAGAGGATGTTGAAGGCGATGGGCGCGCCGATGGCCCAGAGCCGGCGCGACTCGTCCGAGAAAACCGCCAGCCCGGCCTTCGCCGTCCGCACCGGCGGCGCGTCCAGCGGGTCGTCATCCGGCTCGTCGCCTTCGCCGCCGACGGTGGCCACGAGCGCGTCGGTCTCGTCGTCGCGCATCGACACTACCATGCTGCTGCTGCCGGCAAGGGGTTCCTCGTCGTCGTCGTCTTGGCCGGGCTTCCTCGGCGTGGAGGCGGGGGTGGGGGGACCGAAGGCGGCGACACGGTGGAGGGCGCGCGGGCTGTGGGTGTTGTGTGGCGTGGTGAAAAGGAGAGGCTCCGTGTATGCCATGGCAGGCAGCGGCCGGTGGTGGTGGTGGTGTAGACGATGGTGGCGGCCGGTGGTGAGCTCCTCTACCCTATTTGGGGCGGATGGTTGAGCAGCCTCGTCTCTAATTTGTTGCGATTCCGTTGCTTTATAATATCTCTTCGTCTTTTATTTTTTGGTTTATTATAATAAATGTCTGTTTTGTTGCTGCGATCTACAGTATGATTCAAAAATGAAAAGAAGATCGCCATTTTTAAAACAACCCAAGGCAGTGCTAGGAGCCGGTGCGCCGACCCAAATTTGGCCACCAGTTGTGCATCTTCTTTCTTCTCCCCTAGTCTTCGATCTGGTCAACACGGGGGAAATCCATGGCGGGCGTAACCATGTTTGCCTCGCCCCTCGATGCTCGCCGTTGAAAGTCGCCGCCGCTCACCATCGTCAAAACGCAAAAGAAAAAAATTAGGCCGTTGACGCGTAGCAGCTTTTCTGCCCCCTACCACTCCTAGGTGCATCCATGTGTGCTCCTTCTCGGTGCCGGCGGCAAAACAGCGGCCCTCGCTGATGTTGCCGTCCCTCCAGTTGCAATATTCATGCAACCATGGCGGCGCTCGCCAACCAAGCAGGTGGTAGCAAAAAAAAGACACTAATTCCAGCAAAAAAGCAGATGGTGGTAACAAAAATTCTTTGTCCCAGCAAAACCCAAAAGAAAAGGGTAGTAACAAAAATGGCTGCTGGTTCCAGCAAAACACAGAGCTGGTAGTAGCAAAAATCGGGAGCGGTTGTAGGAAACAAATTGATGCAGCAAAAAATCACGATGGCAACGACACCACGGTCCTCTCAATTGCAGCAAAATCTAAAGAAGGTTTCAGCAAAAAAGAGAAGCGGTTCTAGCAAAAAATTCATGGGGCCCATGGATGAAGCTTCTTAAGTACACTGTTATAGCATTCGCCCGCCCGACGATGGTGTCGCCGTTTGCAGCTCTCGGAAACATGGATGAAGCTTTTGTAGTGTACGGTTGTAGCATTCGTCAACCTATGTCGTCGGCAGTTGCAACTCCCGTGTGAAAGGGTTGCAGCTCTATGTAGAGTGGATGTAACTTCTGTCGGATACGCTTGTAACAAACGATGACGACCGCGTCTCCGGCTGCAGCTCTGGTTCCGGTGAAAAACATCACCAAATGCAACATCTCCAACCGCCAGTTCTAGCATATATGATTGCTTGTTCCAGCTTCCACGTCCTATGGTTTCGGGAAAATCCATGTCGTGTCGCTTCCTCGTTCATCGTCCACCTGTCTTGTGGCTTCCTCGTGCATTGTCTAGTCCCCCTAAAGCTCTTGGGGTCTCTTTCAGTCCAGAAAAAATCATCAATAAGTTTCATCATCTTTGGACTCCGTTCGGTATGAATTTTCTGTAAAACAAAAAACATGCAGAAAACAACAACTGACACTGGACACCGAGTTAATAGATTAATTCCCAAAAACAATATAAATGGTATATAAAGCATACGAGATTGATATTATAATAGCATAAAATAATTAAAAATTATAGATACGTTGGAGACGTATCAGGGAGTGTCCAAAACAGTCATGTGTCATATGCAAAAGAAAGTTATTAGCCTCACGAAAGAGTGATGCTTTAAAGGGATGTTCTTACTCGCTTCAAGCGGGAGCACATCAGCAGGTAAAAATCTTATTCAATAGCCATCTTGCGACGATGAAGCACTTCCGAGCATGCGCCAGGTGGTCGAGCGGGATCTTTGAACATGATCTAAAGGATAACGTTGGTCACCAGGCCGAGCAACATGGGTGCTAAGGTGTGAGACAACCATATTTTCTTTTTGTAGTAGTTTATGACCTAGTCAGATGCTCCCGTTACAAGAGGAACAGAACAGGGAAATACACTTTGGTTCCTGGTTGTATATGCACCCTATATGGGGATTTTTTAAAATATTTTAATAAAAAGTCAAAATAGGTAAGAACTATTTTGACAAAACACTTGACTTACTTTTGCACTGGTATATAAATCTCGATGAGAAAAAAACCGAAAATTGACCTCACAGCAAAAAAGACAAAATTTATTTGCTATTATAGGTCACTATTCACACTATATTAGCCAAAAATTTGTCTTTTTTGAAAACAAGTCAAAGGGATTTTTTTTTGTGGATTCTTTTTCTCACGAGTACAATAGAAGGTCAAGTTTATTTCAAAAATATTTCCAGAAATTTTTGACTTTTTGTTGAATTACTAATTTTTTTTTTCCATATAGGATGCATATGTCCCCATAGGCCAAAAGTTCCCCTCCAACAGAACATCGCTTTTGATATTTTTAAAATTATGGGCTCCATGCAACCCAATAGCCAATAAGTTTTGATGTGAGATACACAAAAAATTGATTTCAAGGTTTGAGAGGGGGGGGGGGGGGCAGTGGCCCCCTTCTATACTATGCATTTCTAGTGGCATAACTACGGCCACAATGGGTTGAGATCCTCTGCAGTACCGTATGGTGCTGTAGTGTCGATGACATGTAGGGCCAGGTCCCACATGGCAATGACTGTATAGCACCGTACAATACTGCAGAGAATCCTAACCCGACCACACTGGGTACTCATTATGCTAAGCATAATGCACCTGGCATTAGGCTTAGCATCTAGTGTCAAGCATTGCAGCGTCGTGGAAGTTCCAGCTGAGCCAAAGATGTAGCGTGTGCAATCCACGATCTTGCTACTGTAGAAACTGGAGAGGGACACGTAGCACAGTGGTGGGCCCACCATCTGTGAGTAGTAGCACGTGCCTGCCATGTCACTCCACATAAGCAAAAAAGAATTGTTTGCATTTAGAACTAGAAAGATATCCGGTGACCCTAAAAAAAAAAGATATCCCATGCGTTGCCTTGGGAAACCTTTTTTAAGAATTTTTTCGAGAGGGTCCACCACGCAGGAAAACGCTAAGGCGACGAGAGGCGATTGCCTGGCGATCGTGCTCGCGTGCTAGGGTTAGGGTTTTCGCTACGGGGGTGAGAGAGATTCCGGTAGGGATCGGGGAAGCGACAACGCTGACTCAGTCCCTGATCGGGTGGTGTTCTCCTCTCTGCTGCGGGCTGAGGCATGGCGGAGAAAGGACCTGAGGAGACGACAAAGGCCGGGGGGGTGATGGCATCTTCGGCGGCGGCGGCGGCGATCGCGCAGGAACGCACGGGGACTGCCCCGGCGAAGGGTGCGGCTCTGGTGAAGGAGAAGAACAACGCTGCGAAGGCCAACCCTGCAGCGACGGCGTCGAGATCCACGAACATCAGGGGAGCTGCGTCTCGGGCGACGGCGCCGGGGGCGTCGGCACAGAAGAGCAAAACGACGGTGGATGCGGCAGGTGGTGTAATGGCTACGCCGACGCGTAAGATGGGTGAATCAATGAGTAGGGGATCCTCCAAATCCCCTGTTGAAAGCAAAACCCCGGACCCGACGTCGAGTCTCTCGGCGAGGATGAGTGGCATGGTGCTGATGGACAAGGAGGCGGAAGGACTGGTTTTTGACGAATCGGAAGAAGTACTGCCAAAAAGCTCTCGATGGTCAGCAGTGGGTAAGGTGTGCTCAAATAGACCAATGATTCGGAGTGCCCTGGAAAGAACGATGACGAGGGCTTGGGGCTTGCACAGAGAAGCAAGGTTTAGGGACCTGGGATCCAATGTTTTTGAAGTTCACTTTGGTAGCGAAGGGGACTGGAAACACGCAATGAACAATGGACCTTGGCAATATGATTTCAGTGTGCTCATTCTTAACGAATACGAAGGAAACAAGAGGCCGTCCGAGATGGTGTTTGAGACAGTGGATGTTTGGGTCCGGGTGGATGATCTACCCCCAGATAAGAGAACTGAAAAGTTTGGGAAGGCGTTGGGAAATTGGCTAGGAGAGATTGTTAAAGTAGATTGTGACAAAGATGGACTTGCCAGAGGAAACAACCTGAGGGTTAGAGCTAAGATTTCTGTCTTTGAACCTCTTGTGAGGGGTTTCTACCTTAAGGCCTCCCGAGATGATAAGGTGGGACACTGGTTCGATTTTCATTATGAAAAGATACCACACTTTTGTTTTGAGTGTGGCCGTTTAGTGCATGCGGGGGGCGTTTGTCACCCCCCGCTGGACTCGTCGTCACAATGGGGAGGTTGGCTCCGGGCCTCTTCGGGCAGGAAGGGTAACGATAAGGAGGGATCTTTTGGTCCGGCGATGAGCAGCAACAATAGCTGGGGAAGTGGCAGAACCGGCGACAGCGACCGGGAACGCCAGTACAAGGGCAAACAAGATGTGCCAGTCAAAAGAAATTTGAATGAAGAGCTATCCAGATCAATGGATTCCCGCACTGGCGGTGGATCTAGGACGGAGAGAACTGAAGTTAACAGTCCATCCAAGGACCAGGTCAGAAGAGATGGAGGTAAAGAGTTTGACCTGAGAACGGGCCTAGAGCAGAAGAAGGAAAATGATCTGAGAAATAAGCTTCACGCGAGGCAACAGTTTAACAATGAGGCCAACCAAAGGGACGCTGGGAGAGAGAGATGGGCCGGGCAGGGGGAGTACTACAGGGGAGGCCATTGGGGTGAGGGAATGAATCGTGTGGGGCAAGGTGAAGAACATGCCAGAACAAGAACCAAAGGCCACTATATCAGAAAGCCCAGGCAAGAGTATAGAGAGGTGCAGCACGACAAGCACCAACCAAGATATGATCATGGTGGACGAAAGAGGGGGCCAAAGCAATTTTGGGTGGCGAAGGACGACCTGGACAGACAGGTTTCACACGATGGTTTTATCCGTGATACAAGGCAGAAAACGTCCAATGTGTTTGATCGTATTTCCGAGATCAATGATGGATCGGCGGACCCCAAGTCGGGGTGCCGCCGGACGCCATGAATCTTTTGGCCTGGAACTGTCGAGGATTGGGGTTGGACTCGACGGTTGGCGAACTGAGAGACCTGATACGGTCCTACAACCCAGCGGTGGTTTTTCTTTGTGAAACTAAAAAAAACGGCGAGAGCGATGGAGCGACTCCAGTGGAGCTTGGGCTTTAATCGTGGAGTAGCGGTAGACTGTCAAGGGAAGAGTGGGGGTCTTGCTCTATGGTGGAGAGATCATCTTCAAGTTACCGTGCGTCCGTGGAGCCAGTACTTTATTGATGCAGAGGTGATGTGGGAAGAGAAAACTTGTAGGATCACTGGATTCTATGGGAAACCTCGAACGGAACTACGCAAGAAATCTTGGGATGCTCTTAGATACTTGAGGGCTCAAGATGATCTGCCGTGGATTTGCTTGGGCGATTATAATGAGGCTTTGTTTCTTTCTGACCAGATTGGGGGTAATCCAAGACCTTTCATGCAAATGGAAGATTTTCGGGACTGTCTTGCTGATTGTGGTTTGGCAGACTTGGGGTTCTCGGGCTATCAATATACATGGGATAATAAGCGGGATGGTGTGGAAAATATTCAAGTGCGGTTAGATCGAGCCACTTGTACCGATTCTTTCTTACGGATGTTCCCAGAAACATCAGTTGAACACCGTAACCGAAGAGTCTGACCACCAAGCTTTGCTGGTCCGGGCGCTGGAGACGGCTCCGCGTCGAGATGGGTCAAGAGATAGAGCCTTCCATTTTGAGGAAGCGTGGACTCGCCATGATACATACCAAGCAATGTTTGAAGATGCGTGGGAAACTGCTCGAACGGGGCACCAGGGTCTAGCTGCAGTGTGGCAAAGACTCAGAGGCACGACAGGGGCGATGCAAAGGTGGGCGCGGGAAGTTTTTGGCTCGATCAGAAGGCAGATTGCAAAATTAAAGGGGCAGCTGAGTGATGTGAAGGTGACTGCTCTTTCGACCGGACACTCACTGGAGGTTCGCGAGATTGAAGCGCAGCTAAAGGAAATCTATACACGGGAGGAGATCATGTACAAGCAGAGGTCACGAGTCGACTGGTTGAGTGCTGGCGATCAGAACACAAAATATTTTCAGAGCCGTGCTACCCACAGAAAAAGAAAGAACACGATTAAAGCTCTACGAAGAGAGGATGGAACTAGGTGTACGGTTGATGAACAGATGAGAGAGATGGCGACAAGTTTTTACGAGGGGCTGTTTACGTCTGATGGTACGTCAGGTGCCAATGCATTATTACAGAACATTCATCAAGTGGTCTCTCCGGATATGAATGACGTGCTCACCGCTCCTATCACTGATGAAGAGATACGTGCAGCTCTTTTCCAAATGGGGCCAACAAAGGCGCCCGGGCCGGACGGGCTCCCGGCTCTTTTTTACCAGCGGCACTGGCCGCAGGTCTGTGATGATGTGTGCCGGGCTGTGAGGGACTTTTTGGGTGGCGTGGCCGCCCCGGAGGATTTCAACGATACAGTCATTGTTATGATTCCCAAGACCAACTCACCGGAGTTGCTGTCTCAGTTTAGACCAATTAGTCTGTGCAACGTGCTTTATAAAATTGCTACCAAAGTTTTGGCTAATAGATTGAAAGGCATTCTCCCCATTCTTATATTGGAGGAACAAAGCGCGTTTGTACCTGGTCGTCTCATCACTGACAACGTTCTTGTTGCCTATGAGTGTGTTCATGCAATACGGAATAGTAAAAGGAAGAAGCCGTTGTGTGCGGTAAAACTGGACATGATGAAGGCGTATGATAGGGTGGAATGGGTGTTTTTGCAACAGATGTTGGAGCAGTTTGGTTTTGCACCACGATGGATTATGATGATCATGCGGTGTGTTACCACTGCCAATTTTTCTGTCAGGATGAATGGTGCGTGCTCTCGGAGGTTTTCACCCTCCCGGGGGTTGAGGCAAGGTGACCCGCTCTCTTCATACCTCTTCCTCTTTTGTGTGGAGGGGTTCTCGGCGTTGTTGAGGAAGGCTCAAGAGGACGCCAAGTTCAAAGGGGTGACGTTTGGGAGCACTGGCCCCCATGTTACTCACCTCCTGTTTACGGACGACAGCATAGTTTTTTTGGAAGGATCGAGGGACAATATGGTGGCCTTAAAGGAGATTTTGAATAGTTATGAAGCGGCTTCAGGGCAACGGGTGAATTTACAGAAATCTTCAATATTTTTTGGCAAGGGGTGTGGGGAAGATACAAAGGCAGAGCTGAAGGCTGCACTTGGGATCGATTCGGAAGCTCTAAGTGAACGGTATCTTGGGCTGCCAACACTGGTTGGTCGTTCCAAGGAGGGCACGTTCAAGTATGTGACGAAAAGTGCCAAGTCAAAAGTGGGGGGCTACAAGGGCCAAGGTTTGTCCAAAGCGGCGAAGGAGGTTTTGGTGAAATCCGGACTCCAAGCTGTACCTACCTTCACCATGAGCTGTTTTCAGCTCACCAAGAAAATGTGCGGGAATCTGACTTCGATATCTTCAAAATTCTGGTGGGGTGAATCAAATGGTGAAAGAAAAGTACATTGGATCTCTTGGCAAAAAATGTGTGCTGCAAAAAGAGACGGGGGTCTAGGTTTTCGAGATCCGGAGGGTTTCAACCAAGCATTGCTTGCAAAACAGGCGGGGAGAATTCTGCAAGAACCAACCTCGCTATGCGCAAGGGTTCTCAAAGCCCGCTACTTCAAGGAGCAAACAATCATGACAGCCACATGCCCTTCCAACGCATCTTATACCTATCGCAGTGTGCTGCATGGTAGAGATCTCCTAAGGGAAGGAACAATCTGGCGAATTGGAGATGGTTCGAAAGTGAATATACATCACGATAACTGGATTCCGAGGCAGGGAAGTATGAAGCCACTGGGCCAACTCTTCATACCCGGTGTAACCAGGGTGTCAGATTTGTTAACCCCTGATGGTCGGTCATGGGATGATGCAATGGTGGATGCCATGTTTAGTCCGAGTGATGCGGCGGATATAAAACACATCGCTATTGGGGGTCCGGAGGAACAGGACTACATGGCTTGGAACTACACAAAAAACGGTCGCTTTACGGTTAAATCTGCTTACCACCTGAGAAAGAGGATGGGAAGAACGAGGACCGGACAGCCGGAGTCCTCTGATACGGTGACTGCTCACAAGGGGTTTATGGCGCTATGGGACACATGTGCACCATTTAAGGCGAAGATTCATGTGTGGCGTTTGATCAAAAATGGGCTGGCTGTGGGTTTCGAACTACACAGATGACGGATAAAACCTGGTGTTTTTTGTACTTCTTGTGGTAGAGAAGAAACCAACTATCACCGGTTTTGGACATGTCAACATTCTGTTAGGTTCTGGCAGCTCTTTCGCTCAGAGAAGGGAGTTGCGGTGGCGACCCCACCGTGCACGACGGACTCCCAGAGCGCTCTAGCTCGCTGGCTCCTCGATTGGTTTGCTGGGGCATCTGATGAAGATCGAGAGGTTATGGTGCATTCTTTTATGGGCTATGGCTCGCTCGGAATAATGCTAGGGATGGTAAACCGATCGCCATAGCACATGAAATAATGAGCTCAATTTATGCCCACATGACGGAATGGAGGGAGATACATCCACGGAAGATGGGTCTGCCTGTTAGGCAAGAAGCGCAACGCTGTGAGCCTCCTGACGAGGGATGGGTTAAGGTAAACTCAGATGGAGCAGTTTCAAAATCTGGGGCGAAGGGAGGAGGAGGAGCAGTTCTGAGAGACCACAAGGGTGCCTTTCTGGCAGCTACATGTCATCTTTTCCCAACCATTGTGGATCCAGAAGTAACGGAGATCTTGGCGTGTCGACGGGCTTTGCAGTTAGCTGCAGACATGAACGCAACAAGAGTTCATTTGGAGATGGATGCCCAGGCCGTGGTGAATATGCTCAAACATCCAGCGAGGAATCTGTCGGCTAACGGTCCCTGGATTGAGGAGTTGAAAGCCGTGCTGGGGTCGTTCGTCGAGCACAAAATTTCATGGGTCCGGCGGTCTGCTAATATTGCCGCGCATAAATTAGCTAAAGTAGGGGTTGGTGATGAATTATGTAAGGTGTGGTTGGGGGTCCCCCCAGACTTTGTTCTTTCTGTAGTCGCGGATGACATTCCGAAGTTTGAATTTTAAATAAAGATGGCAATAGTTACCCTAAAAAAAAAAGAAATTTTTCTTTGTGTAAATGAAAGGTTATTAAATGCATGAAGAAGTTAATAATGGCTAAATTTAATCCATGTGGAATGGATGTGTAGTTGCTGATTAAAGTCATTGGAAACATGCAACCGATGTTTCATGCAAATCAAAGATATCCATCTTTGATGTTTCCATATCAAATGAGTAGATAAGACCAAATCAATGGTTTAGTGTATAACGTCTTAAGAGCAAGTACAATAGCGCGCTTATAACCGAGAGTGGCAATAGAGCACACGAGCTCGCTTACTCCTGTTAGCCGCACCAATGGAACAATCACACGTGGGTACATGTATTAAATGTGGGTGTGGACAACAGTTAGGCTGGTCACAATGGGCAAGAACATAAGCTAGTAACTTCACACATCCCTAGACTATGTTACTACATCCATAGTGGGTAGGAACATCTATGTAGTGTCATGCAATGATGTATTTATTAGGTTATAGACTCATTGTTTCTTGGAATGTGTGATGTTCCGGTAACTTAGCTAGTTACCACAAACACCTCTCTCTTCATTAAATACGTGCCACATAAGCAAAGTTGTATTGGAGTGTGTGATGTTACTCCTAAGTTCCTCCCCACTGTGACCAGCCTTAAGGATACACAGCATCCACAGCAGCATACGGTGACAGGTTTCGTTCAGCGTGACGGCACGAAGACGGTAAGACATGCAACGGAAGATGCACATATGTTCCGTCGGTACAACATGCTATTTATCATATATTTTTTGCAAGAAATATTATTTATTATAATTAGAGAAAATTATATTTTTCGTTCCTCAACTTTTGTCGGATTTAAATTTGGTCCCGTAACTTCAAAACCGGACAAGTTGCACACTCAACTATTGAAACCGGACAAGTTTCACACCGGTTTTGACTGTGCTGACTCCAATTCACATATTATTTTCAAATTAGTGAATGTTTTTAAATTGGCATGCTTTTTTCAAATCCGCTTAATTTTCCAAGTTTTCGCAAGCTTTCAAAATTCACCTAGTTTTTTTTTCTTTCAGATCCATGTTTTTTAAAATCCCTATACTTTCCAAATCCATGTGCTTATTCCAAGTCCGAGTATTTTTTTAAAGAATCGCATACCTTTTTTTTCAAATGCATGAACTTTTTCAAATCCATGTACTTTTTTCAAGTTCAAATTCTTTTTTCAAATTCACGTACTTTATTTGGAAAATTCATGAATTAAAAAAACAGAACTTAAAAAAGGTATGCGGATCTGAGAAAGTATGCAAATTCGGAAAAAATACGCAGGTTTGAAAAAAAGTTCATGCAGTTAAAATAGTTCATGGATTTGAAAAAAGTATGCGGATTTGAAAACTTGTGCAAACTTGAAGAAAGAATGCAAATTTGAAAAAAAAATGCAAACTTAAAAGTACGTGAATTAAGAAAAAAAAAGGCCGCTCAATATTACCATCAGTTCACACCTTGAACACGTACCTTGCATATGCCGATATATAAAAATGAAAAAAGCGTCTCTGATGCATGGACGTCCGTTGCTCTGTGCCGTACTAACGGTGCCTCTTCGGTCCATAGTATACGCATTAAATAAGGCCATAACCCCTAGCGAACCGACACTTCAGTTCACGATTCCATGGTCAGGTGAGTTCGTCCACGCGTGTGAATATTCGACCAATCATGCTCTTATGTCTGCATGAATTTATCTGCCTGTGGGAATTTATACACATGACAATGTGTTAGAACAGACTAGTTTTCAATTGTTGATGTGTTGGGTAAGGTGTCATGAAACGAAATGGAATTCAGACATATAGTGGGTGAGGACGAGTTGCTGTTTAAAATTGAAATGAACGGAGGGTCGGCTGATGATTCATGAAGTGTTGCAGCAATTCAAACGAAAGTGTGTTTCAGATGCACTAGTGCTCGATCATTCACCATCCGTTTGCATTGTTCATCACGCACAAACAAGCATGCATGTGTAAGTGGAGGCTCTATCCTTGCATGACTCGGTGGAAGGCAGAGCTGATGGGACATCGATGGCGAATGAAGCTGACCAAGACGAGGCTGAATTCCAATCCCGTTTTGCAATCAAAGTTCCGCCCCAGATGTCAACTCGTCTGAGACCGGTAGATGGGAGGCAGCGGTCTTAAATTGGGCTTGGCAGACCGACCACACCCGTTTTCGGTCCAACGGCACTGCACCTCCGATACGAAGATGGTTTGCTACAGGATAAAAACGTCGCCGCTGTTACTTGGACGGCCGTCTTCCCGCACCATACAAACGTCGTCTCTCGCAGCCCGCGTCTCGCATTAATTAACGCCCTAAAATACCTCGCGCTCTCCGTATCCCGACGCTGGTCGATGACTGTCGATACCGCGAGCAAGCGAGCCCGGGCACGCCAACGAATTTTCGGCTTATAACCCTCTTACATGGCAACTTTGTCTGTGTGAAGAAGAGAGAAATGAAAAGGTAAGGAGAGTGGGCCGTCATGCAAGAGTCTAGCTATACATGTGCTCCTAGACAAAATGCAATAAATGTGAAAAAAGAGATAGAGAGAAAATGAAAAAGTACTGATATTATAACCAACCTAGAACCTTGATGTATGAGTGACAATAATTGATGGCTATAGATGATGTGGCAACATCATATAGCCAACAGTTGGCTATATTACTAAACATGCTCTAACACATGCATGTATCATCAATATAATTGATGTTTATAAGATACATGTACCTCAAGGTAAATAAATATTGATAAGGTGGCGGAGGGGGCAAGCCCCTCCAATTCCAACCTAACTAGTTATCCATGGTTAGTAGACGAAGATATCCATCAACAAAAGTCATTTTTAGTTTTATTAATGATGGTGTACAAAAATATGGATTTTGGTCAGTTCATTGATAGGATTTTATTACTCATGATTTGTGGTTCGCAATTATTGCTGTGAAATTCTCACACATAATTTGGCTAGTGTGAGATGAAACTATAATTTAGTTCAAGGTAATAAGCTACTTTTTCTAGAGACCTTTGAACAAATATATTAGATAATAAGCTAATGAGCACTAATATTACCGAGTAGATGTCCTTGATGTTCAATATAGATGTCGTTGGGACTCCCTCGAACACAGTAGAGTAGCAACAACAACTAGTGTAGTGCCATATTGCAGATTAAAGGTAAATCAAATTTATACACACTAGTATTAAATTTATAATCCATAAATAGTATACAAAATAAACAAATTAAACACAATTGCATGTCATGCTTCAAATACAGAAGTTCAAAAATATTAGAAATAGACAAGTGAATATGACAATTCAAAACCTTGTTGCATCGGCCTACGTAACCCACCCCCTCCTCCGAGTTGATGCCGCCTCAGCCTTCCATTTAACACCCCCCCACCCTCCCCCTTCTGCTCTTCGCCGTCTTTGGCTGCAGGCGACCACGTCCTGCACCACATCCGTCAAACCATGCCTCTCCTCTATCTGTGATGTCCTCGTGTCCGACGGTCTTAGCGAGGCCACCCGGGAATGTTGTGGCTGGTTGTGTCGCCTCCATCTCAACATCAGAGATCCGTGCGCGGTTCTTCTTCCTCTCCCTGAAAATCGAATGATTACCATTTTCCAGTGAGTTACAAATTGCAAACACAAAAAAAGAGAACTCCATGCAGGTTGCAATTTTAAAAAGTAAAGTGCAAGGAAACCGCCGTGTTTGTTGAACATTTAGCTATATACTAGTGGTCTAGCCGGGTTAGTTTACGAATGCTCTGCGAATTCTCTCTCTTTTATTTTTAGTTTCTTCTTTCTTCCTCAATTTTTCCCGATGGCTGTCTAGACCAACAATGTTGTACTTTCTCCATATTAAAATATAAGACATTTTTTGATACAAAGAGAGCATATCAAAAAACATCCTATATCTTGATACAAAGGAGTATTTTTTCTTTTTCTTGCACACATTTTGTTTAAAATATACGAGGGGCCGTGGGACATTTTGTTTAAAATATAAGATTGCCCATGCATGCACCTAGCTTTGCACGTTTCCATTGCTCTCACTCGCGTGCAGCCCCTCTGTAAACTGGAAGGTAATATAAGACCGTTTAGATCACTATATATGAATTGAAATGTAATCAACCGGATGGAGTAATAAAGTGTAAGCAACATCATGAAAATCAACCGGTGAGAGCTAGGATATGAGGTAAAACTAGAATAGAGTGCAGAGAGGTACATGGCAAAGGATTTTGCAGAACTTGCATATACCCATTGCTTTCGCGGAGCAAAATTAGTAGCTGATACTTTAGCCAGAAACTACTACAGTTTTTCTCGTGCATACATTTGTGTGTGTGGCGCGTGCGCAAACATGTGTGAGATGGGGCGAGAGGACGCCACCAATATGAGATACAATTCATTTTCAACGTGTCGAGAGACGAATAACATTTGACGTTGTTTTTCTTTTATATGAACACCTAGTACAGCATGGACATATGCAAGCAAGTTTTACGCAATATATGTACAAACATATTGCTGTCTGGAGTTACACTATTATATGCATGCATGTTGTAAAATAGTGCAAGCTATGTCTAATATGTGTGCAAAATTTTGTCATCATTTGATTTAAGTTTTCTTCTTTTAGGATAATATCACTGCTCTTATTTTATTTTATTTTATTTTATTTAAGTTAAATATACTTACAAGACAAAATATTGTTGGATTCATATTTGAAGTTTCATATACTTACAAGCATAGGGCATCCACGTCGTACAAGACAAAAATGTGACCGAAACGTAATATGTTTTCAGGTAATTAGTACATAGAGAGGAAGCAGCTGGTGTTAGATCAAAATCTCACGGATAGAGAAAAAAGTGACTGTGAATCAATTCTTGGTTGGATGGCTTCATGGCTAGGAGAACAGTAGTATCTCCAACCAGCCATAGTTCAAGTCCTAGACTTGGACATTGCTGCTCGCATTTTTCTGAATTTATTTCAGAATTTTCAGCGATATTTGTTCAGTGGGAGGAGACGTTTAAAATTGACTACAAGGCGCCTGTGATGGCTTCGTCAATCTCACGATGTTATGTCGGCTCACTCTTTAGGGATGCTCATATGGGTAGGGTTTTGCGTGCGTGCGTTCATAGGGAAGAGTATATGCTTGTGTATGTGAGGGACTTTGATTGTATTGTGTTCAAAAAACAAACGACTGATGCGTAAACAAAAATCAGGCACCTGATGCATAGGTGCTTCCAAAGTTTTTCTTTAGAATTTGCAAAAGTTACACCCATCGTTTCCGCGAAGCAAATTCAGATCTTCTAGCTTTTGAGACAATTTGTTCCCTAATTTTACTTTCCAATCTTGTAAACGATGTATCGACCATCTGAGGAATAAACTCTTATTGCTTTCAAAAAGTAAAACTGACAAGCGACTTGCACCATGTTTTAGTACCAAAAAAGGAACGAGTTAGTAAGTGCAAGATTTAATCCATGCATGCATGTCATATGGTTCCTGATGAGAAGCCTTATTTAAACATAGCCATGAATCTCCACATTTGCTCTGTTAATCCTCTTCTGCAATTGTCCGGTACTCTTCTATATCTTCTAGCCTTTGAGAGCATCTACATCCGGGCGCCCCAAACTTGCCTCATACGTCCTCACGGGCCGCTTGATCACTGTTCGGTCATGTTTTTTGACCCAGACGGCCCCTTAAACGGGTCTCAAACGCCCGAACTGACTGGGACCCCTCATATCCTGCCCAAATATGAGAAATATATGGGGGCGCCCGAGCGCCTGCCATGTCGGACCCAACAGCCCGACCCCACCCCAAATTGCATCAAATTCGCCAAAGTTTCCTCTTCCTCCCGCCGCCCTCCCTTTTTCGCGCCTGGACCCTCGCGTCCTCCACCCTTGCTCCCAATCCGCACCATCGGTCCCGATCCACCATCGGAGATGTCGTCCAGCCCGACCCACACTGCGGATGCAGGCAGAGCAGGACGCATTCCGCCTGGAGAACGGCACATTCCGCTTGGAGCAGGCGCCCGGCCAGTGATCCGAGGCCATCCATCACGCTCGGACATTGATTTCGTTTTGCCATGTCCGGGTTGTTGAACTATGATTTGCATTGCTTTGTTTGGAACTTCGGTATTCGGATAGTTTGTATCGTATGATCGACGTGCATGGATTGCATGGATTTGAGGATCCGGATTTGAGGTATGTGGATGCGTAGTGTAATATATGAGGGGCCGACCGTGCACGCGGGCACGCGCGCCCGCGGGCGTACAGGGGGTTGGATTTGCAAAGTCCGGCCGTAGATGCTCTTAGACGATTTGTTCCCTAATTAAACGATTTATGATCATCTGAGGAATAAACTCTTATTGCTTTATTCGCAAAAAAACCTTATTGCTATCAAAAACACTTCAACAAATTAAATTGACAAGCGACTTGCACTATGTTTTACGAAGAATGAGTTAGAAAGTGCAAGATTTAAACAGAGCCATGAATCACCACATTTCCTCTGTTAATCCTCTCCTGCAATTCTCCACTCAGAGGGGTAAAACACAAAGCTCCATGTAGTTTGGTCGTGCGCGTTAATCTGATGAATCCCGCACCGGAATCAATGGCTGTCATTCCTTGGACGTTCTACGCGCACCGACGGATCACACTCGGAAGGCTTCCTTGAGGTCACCGTCGTCGCCGGCGCCGGCGCCCCCCTGAACCAGCTGCTTGCTCTCGCCGGCCCACGCGCTGATCCGTTCGCTCGCCTGCGCCGCCTCGTCCTCCCAGTCCGTGTTCCAGATGACGGCGAGCAGGACCGCCGTCTGCAGCGCCGTCCCGCACAGCATCCCCGCCCAGATGCCCTGGGGCCCCAGCCGGAGGAGGTAGCCGAGGCAGAACCCGAGGGGGAGCCCGAACGCGTAGTAGCAGCCCAGGTTGATGTACGCCACCAGCGCCTGCCACCCGCCGCCGATGGCCACCCCGGAGATCACCGGCTGCACGCTGTTGAGCACCATGGTGACCGCCAGCAGGTAGGCCACCTTCCCCACGGCGGCCTGCATGTCCCGGTCCCCCGTGAAGAGCGCCGCGAAGCTGTTGCGGTAGGCCAGGATGAGCGCCATGGCCAGCAGGCCGATGAGGAGGGACTGCAGGATGACCGACGCCACGGCGTGCTTCGCCGCCCGGGGACGGCCGGAGCCCAGCTCGTTGGACACGCGCACGCTGATGGCCGCGTTCAGCCCGATGAACAGCATCGCCTCCCACCCGTTGAGGTTCATGCAGATGGACACGGAGCCCACGGCGATCTCCGCGTCGTCGAGGTGGCCCGTGAGGACGACGAGCACCATCATGTACCAGACCTCGAGGCAGAGCATCACGGCGGCTGTCAGCGAGAGCTTGGCGAAGGCCCACAGCCCCTCGAACGCCTTCCACGACAGGCCGTCCCACCCGCCGCCGTCCCCGCACCACCGCACCACGTACACCACCTGCGCCACGGCGATGCCCCACGAGGTGACGTCGTAGGCGGCGGCGGCGCCGGCGAGCCCCCATCCGAGGCGCGACACGAAGAGGCACAGCATGGCGACGTGCGCGGCGAGCGCGGCGAGGCTGATCCAGGCGAGCACCATCACCTTGCTCTGCGCCTGCAGGAACTTCTGCGTGGGGAAGGTGAGCGCGAGCGAGAACATCTGCGGGAGGATGCGGAGCGTGAACTCCCCCGCGGCGCCGGCGATGGCGTCGTCCTGGCCGAGCGCGCGCAGGATGGGCGTGGCGAAGACGTAGAGCGGGGAGAGCAGGACGGCGGAGACGGCGAGGATGATCCACGACCGCTGCATGTACACGCCGAGCGCGCCCAGCTGGCCGGCCCCGTACGCCTGCCCGCACAGCGTCTCCAGCGCGCTGCCCATGCCGAGCAGGAAGCCGAAGGAGAAGTTGGAGACGACGGAGAGGCCGACGGCGGCGGCGGAGAGCTGCAGGTTGCCGAGGCGGCCGGCGAAGAGCTGCGTGGCGGAGTTGACGCCGTAGAGGCAGAGGATGTTGAAGGTGATGGGCGCCGCGATGGCCCACAGCCGCTCCGCCTCCCGCACCAACGCCTCCCGCGCCTCGGCGTAGCTCCTCGGCGCCATCGCGTCCTCCTCCGCTGGCTTCTTCACCAGTAGCGGCGCCTCCATGAGGACCATGACCGACCGACCGACCGACTCTGCTCCGCTCGACTCCGACGACGACTGAAGTGAGATGAGCGTGAGCCGCTAGCGCGCTAGCTCACCGGCCGTCACCTCACCCCAGCTACTTGTCGGGTCGAGCCGTAGTCAAGGCGTAGTACGAGATCGATCGGTGTGGCCGCCATTGCCCAGGTCTCTCTCGACATATATACGGGCGGCCGAGGTAGGTGAGGTGAGGTGAGGTATCGAAGTGGGTTTTTGGTTGCGATCGATGGTTGCGATCGATGACGATGCTAGACTTACAAAGATTTGTAAAAGCGTGTAAACTATTTTCATCTAACAACTAATCATAAACTTCTTCCCCTTGATTTTCAGGAGCAATAATCCTAGACGTACAGGTGTTTTACGCGTATGTGACGGACCCTCTCTCGCTAATTCGCCTGCCCCCTGATTTCAGAGGGTGGGGGCCTGCTGCTAATCCTAAGCTAATCAATTTGCTCCACATCAGCCTGTACGATTAACCCAGTAAAACAAGCTTGTAGCTCTAGCATTACTCTTTTCAGGAGGGTGAACCGTCCCGTTCATTTGTTGGTCAATGAAAACTAATCCACCCTGTAAAAGCTTGTAAACTGTTTGTACGTGTAGCATTACCGCGTAGATCGGGCAGGGTGGAAACGGGCGAGACGCGGGAGGTCGTCGTACGCGACGCATCCGCTGCATGCGGCGCAGGAGGTTGACGGAAGGGACGAACCGACTGAAGCTTTGTCACAAAGGCATGCCTCATGTCACTGACCAGAAAGGCAAGCAGGGGGGTAGAGGATCATGGAAGTGACGCGGATTATGTCTCTTTCTCTCGACCATAAAGATTCCATGCAACCGAGCTCATATATACCACTCCCTCTTCCTAAATATAAGTCTTTTTAGATAGAGAAAAATTCACTGCAGGTCCTCATACTTGTCGCTTTGGCCACATTTCTTCTCGTACTTGCAAATACCCGAAATATAGTCCTACAACTTGTCTCAGGTGGTTGTCTACGGTTTAAAATACCATTTCCTCTACGTATGTGCTGACTTGGCTGTTGACTGGCTAGTCCACGCGGGCTTTGACCGCCAGCTCACATGAGCGGGAGAATACAAGGGGGTTTGCTGCAAAAACGATGAATTTGTGTTTATCCCCCCGCCTGGTCGGACCGCGCCTCACCACCTGGTCGGACCGCGCCTCACCCACCCACCTGGCCGGATCGCAATCGCACCCGCCTGGTCGGACCGCACACACCGCACCTCTCCCTCTCCTCTCCCGTCTCGAACCCTAATCACCGTCGCCTGCTCCGCCGCCGTCGCCGCAGGCACCACCGCCGTCGCCGCAGGCACCACCGTCGTCGCCGCAGGCACCACCGCCTGGATCTGCTGCTACCTCTCGTCGACGGCATGTCATCTGTGAGATCCTCCCGCTCCGGTGTGCGCTCTAGTCTGTGTGGCCGCTCTGTTGAGGTGCCACTGGTCGGATGCCCCGATTGTGGAGAACCCGTGAAGTGCTACCGCTCTAGCACCGATGAGCACGATGGTTGGGTTTTCTACAAGTGCACCCACGACAATGTAAGCTTCAATCTTGCTCTGTTCGATTCATGCACCTGCCCTGTTCAGTAGCCATGCTGTGCTCAGTAGGCATGATGGCTGCGTTAACTAGCTGTGATGTGCTTAGAAGTTAACTGAAGAGATCTCTTAACTGAATGTTCAGTAGCCATCATGTGATTAGAAGTCTTGAATGTGCTCAGTAGCCATGGTTAACTGAATTTTAGTCCTTAACTGAACATTCTTTCATGTTAACTGCACTTTGTCAGTCATTTTCACACATTGCATTGCTTTGGTTGTAGGTCACCTGTGATTTCTGGCGCTGGGAGATGGAATATGTGCAGCATCTGGTTGAAACTAGAGTACTTGTTGGTAATGCTGTTGGAGATGCAATTGGTGCAGCTGAGGACAGGAAGGAAGATCTTGAGAGGAAGAGGACTGGGTGGATGGCAGGAAGAAACTTAGCTGGAAGGGCCTTGGCTGGAAGAGGCATTGCTGGCAGGGTGAATTTTGACAGCCCTAGTGAGAAAAACCTTGCTACCAAGCAGCAAGTTGCTATGCTTCTTGGATTAGGTAGAGAGATCCTTCTAGTGCTAAAGCTTCTTATGGCTAGTGTTGTGGTTCTTTGTGTGTTGTCTTTCATCTTCATTATGAAGAAGTGAGATGTTGATAAATTAGTATCTATGGCTGTCTGAGCTGGTGTCTGAGCTGGATATGTATCTATGGCTGTAATGGATATGATGTTATTTTGGTTGTATGGTTGTAATGGATATGATGTTATTTTGGTTGTATGGTTGTAATGGATATGTATCTATGAAGTAATATCAATGTTTCAGTGTCAATGTTGAATCTTCCAATTTGTTGTTAATATTCAGTTAACTTTGTCTTCTCTGAGCTCTCTGAGCCAAATATTCAGTTAACTGCACTTGGTCAGTGTCAATGTTGACTGCACTTGGTCTTTTCTGAGCCAAATAGTTAGTTAAATGAGCTTGATTGATATGGCCAAATTGTAAATCAACTTAACTGAACAAAGATTGAGTTAAATGAGCTTGATTGATATGCCCAAAATGTAACTGAACTTAACTGAACAAGGATTAAGTTAAATGAGCTTGTTTGATATGGCCAAAAATATAACTGAACTTAACTGAACAAATATTCAGTTAACTGATTGGCCCACAACAATGCACACTGGCACCCTACAACTTGCATTGTATGTTTGTCTTTGGTCCACAACCACCAGATCCACCTGTGCTTCCTCCCCCAGCCACAAGTATATCTTTTCCACCACCACTCGTTCCCATTCTTCTCTTCTTCTCCAGCACCACAAAGTTCTTCTCTTCTTCTCCAGCACCACAAAGATCCATGGTGTCGTGGGATGATCTCCCTAGCTCTTCTGGAGACGACTTTGTTACCAGCAAGGTTGGTCATCTCCTCCTCATCTCCTACTAGGGTTACCAACAGCTAGGGTTTTCTCTTGTTTCTTCATTCTGAATCCAAATCTGGATCTGTTTTAGGCTCCTACCACAATTTTCTATGAGCAATGGAGAGGCCTAGCCATAGATTTGCCTAGTTTTACATGTCAGCATGGAACTTTGTGTGAGAAGGTTGTGGCATTTGAATCAGTTGATACTGGCAGGAGGTTCCTAACCTGTGCCCAGAAGGTTAGTACAAACTCATTCACACTGTCAAAAGTTTAAAAAGCTCAAATTTTAGTTATTTTTGAGTAGTCAATTTGTATGCCATTTAAAGTGCTATGTTTAGTTAACTGAAATTTGTTGAGTAGTTAACTGAATTTCTTGATTAGTTAACTGAAATTATGTTTGTTTTAAATTCATAGGAAGTACCTAGCTGCAACTATGTGGAGTGGGTTGACCCTAAGTGGCCTGATGCTATGAAGATGAGCCTAGCTAGGATATGGAGCATGTATGAAGAGGAGACAAAACAGAATCTCAGACAAAATGTTCTGAATGCTGAGGAAAACTTGAAGATTTTGGAAGAGAAGAAGAAGTTAGAAAAAGAGCTTAGCAATTTCAAACTTGATTTTGCTAATCTTGTGGCTGAGAAGGAGCATGCAATTAGCCAATTAGGCAGCACACAAATTGCTTTGGCTGATCTTAGGGCGGAGCTTGAGAAGAGGAAGATGGATGACAAAACAGTAACAAGCATTCATCAGGTATTCAGGGCTAAGGCAGAAAAAGAGAGAGATAAGTGATCCAGGAGAGGGACCAAGTCATTGGAGAGAGGGATAAATTAAAGCAAGAGAAGAGAAAGCTTGAATACATGATGGGTGACTTGTTCAAACACAAAGAGGACACCAAGGAGAAGATAAGGAAGCTTAAGGGGATGCTGGATGATTTTGATTGAGCTGATGTTGTACTACATGCTGAATGATTTAACTGATGTTGTACTGATGTTGTACTGATGTAGTACTAGATGCTTAATGAATTTGATTGAACTGATGTTGTACTAGATGCTCAAATTCCAGTTTGATGTTATTCAAGTCAATTTGTTTATCCAGCAGCTAACCACATATGCATACCTAACAGTTCAACTGCAAGGATTCATTTAGTTGATGTTTATTTGGTGCTGACAAAAGACAGAAATGTTGAACTGAATGTTGACAACATTCAGCATACCTAACAATGACAGAAAGAATTCCTCAACATAGTAACTGACAACAACTGAATATGACAGCAACAATGGCACCAGTTCATAGTACTTGTCCACAAACATGACAGCAACATTCAACATTATACAAGCACACCTAACTAACCAAACATCAGTTCAACATTTCATAGCACTTTCAGCATTCATGTTTGTACTTGTCCACAAACATGACACCAAACATTCAACATTCAACATTTCATAGCACTTGTTCACATTACCAAAAGAAGACCAACAGTAATAATTAACTTATGTTCTCACATTATACAAGCACACCTAACTAACCAAACATCTTTAATTATAACTTATATGCTGAAAATACTATACTTTCAGCATACCTAACTAACCACCTTCACTTCTTCAGGCCATCTTCTTCAGGACATCTTCTTCAGGCGCTCTGACCGGCGAACCTCAGCTGCACTTCTTCAGGCATCTTCCTCTTCTTCTTGTTCATCTTCTTGTCAGCCACCTCTGCATTTGCTTCAAGTGCCAAGACCACCTCCACCTCCTGCTTCACGATGTCAGGAACATCTGGAAGCACGTCGACGTTAATTGGGCGGTGCTTGTCACCCTCCCTGGCGACAGGCGCCACCATCTGGACCTCCAGCCCAGGGACGACGGGCGCCGCCATCTGCACCTCTGGCTCATCGTCAGAGAGGACGATCACCTCTGGCTCCTCCCAGCCAGTCGACCAAGACGAGTCGGCGGCATAGCCAGAGTCGTACTCCGACTCCGACGAGATGTAATCGGAGTTGTCGTCGCGCCCGAGGAGGTCGGGCTGGTAGTGGTCCCAGTAGGCCGTATTGACAGGCGCTGGGACGGCCACCTCGACATTCTGGACGCGCTCCGCTCGTGAGCCAGCGTGCGACAGATACGGCTGCCGCGGCGCGGTGGCGGACCGGTACCTCCACCATCGGGCGCGCTGGCCCGGGTCATCGGAGCGCGTCTCCTGCATCGCGAAGCTGAGGACGAGCGCAGGAGCGATACCCAGGCGGTCAGTGCAGGCGCGGTCCAGCTCATCGTTGGTCATGATCTTCAAGAGGCCACGCACGTGGTGACGCAGCATCCTAATGCTCGGGAACCACTTCCTGATCTCCGTCAGGTCCGCGTGCGTCGCCTGGTTGTCGCCTACGAGGTCATCGATGACCCTCTGTCAGGCGGGGCTGTTCTCCATGCCGGCGGTGGCGGTGTGGTCGTCGGCGGTGACTGAGCGAGGAGAAACCGAGGCGACGCTATTGGCAAGTGGACTATGGACGCGAGTGGCGAGTGGAGAGCGGCGGGTGGGTGGGTGGGCTTAGACATAGTCGGAGAAACCAAAACGGCATGCAGACAATGCAACACACGGTCGCCATATATAATGTGCAACGAACGCTGGACCTGAGGGCCACAATGAAATAATAAGGTGTGTGTCAAGTAGCATTTGGTCAGACTACTAGTACTATCCCACTGGCAATGCACGCATCTCTTCATACCACAGGCCTAGGTTCGAGCCCCAGGCCAACCATTGTTTTTTGAATCAAAAATTCATTTTTCATCTAGTTAGTGCTGATCAGAAATACACCTATTTACATTCAGGCCAAACATTTTTAATGTCTTTTTTCAATCGAAAATATTAGTGCTGATCAGATCAAAACACTCAGGTTGATCTGTATGAACTCAAACAATCAACTTTCATAAATGTAAGTCAAAACATTCAGATGTACTAAGTTGCATAAATATCAGTCAAACATGCAGTTAACTAAATGAGCCAATGATTGAACTACATTTCAATAGTTTCAAACACTGAATGGTTGGCACATTTGAATAGTTTCAAGCACTCAGAATGAAGTTTTTGACAAAAAATGAGATGGCTGCAAGTGCAACACCAGAGATTCATCTAAACTCATCAAACATATTGACTCGTTTGTGCTTCTTGGGCACATGTGCACTTGGCCCTGCTTGCTTCTTCTCCTCAACTCTTCTTCTCTTGGCCTCTTCTTGCTGTTTCCTCTTTGCTTCTTGATCTTCCTTCCTCTTCAGTGCCGCCTCTTCTTTCTTTGCTTCTTGTTCTTTTTTTCTCTTAAGTGCTGCCTCTGCTTTAGCTGCAATTGCTTCAATTGCTTTTGCTTACTTCTCTTGTTGCAATGCTGCTTTTCTTGCTCCTGTTGCTTGATGCTTTGCTGTTGTTTCCTCAGCCTTCTTCTCTTTTGCTGTTCTTCTTCTTCTTGCTGCCTGCTCTGCTTTCCTGATAGCAACATCTTGCCTTTTTGCTTCTGCCTCCTCTGCTCTTTTCTCTGCCAACTCATTCATGGCCTCCAATGCTACATCTCTTCTAGCTGCCATCTCCCTTTCTTTGTCCTTCTTCATCTTCAACAGTTTCATGGTCAGATTCCCATCAGTTGTAGCTGTTGTAGCTGTTGTTGTATGTGTTGTAGCTTGAGAATTAGCTGCCATAGAGACAAATGTTGAATCTGGCACAGTGGTTTCATTGCAATCTCTAGGCACTGGTCTAGCTTGCTGCATCCTATGTAGCATTGTACATCCAAAGTCCTGCACCTGTTCAAAGACAAGAGGTGGACACAACTTATAAGCATCCTAGCATTTACCTGAAATACACTGGTAAAAAGTGGACAAAAGATTAGCATTTACCTGAAATACAACTGGTGTATCATACTCTTCATCTTCTTGAGCAGCATTTTGAGCAGTATGGACCTCCTCCTGTGTGAGTTGGCCATCATCTTGTGTTACATTGACCTCCTGTTGTGGTACTTGGGCATCATCTTCTGCTAGATTAACCTCATCCTGTGTGAGCTGGCCACCATCTTGTGTTAGATTGACTTCCTGCTATGGGAGTTGGCCTTCTTGTTGATCAGCATGTGGTGCTTGGCCAGCAGCTTGTTGGTCATCATCTGACACATCATCAGGTATAGCCCTTTGCCCCCTTCTCACTTGTATCTTTGGCAAAATGCCAGCCTTCCTTTGATTTCATCATTTGACGTTGTGGCCTGATTCATGGCAGTAGGAGCATGTTATCTTAACTCCATGTCTGCTCATCACCTTGGTTCCATCTTTCTTTTCAATCTCATAAGGCTGCTTTCTCCTACTCTTGTTTGAAGGCCTCCCTACTTTTTTTTCATAGACAGGTGGCTTGATTTCACACCCATTCATCTTCTTCCACTCTCTCCTATCTCTGCAAGGCTTGATAATGGGTTGGTATGCTAGCTTGAATGCCTCAATACTGAGTGCATCAAAGTCTCAGGGTCAATTCTTTCATGTCTGCAGCATGCAATTGCATGGTGACATGGAACTCCACTAAGATCCCACCTCTTGCATGTACAACTCTCTTCCTTGATGTCAATAATCTATGTCCTATTCTTGTTGTCAACCTAGAAAATGCCATCACCAGCCCTTGAAACCATGCATGCAGCTGACAGCTCAATATTCTTTTCAACTCTTTTCCTTATTTTTGGGCATATAGAGCCAGGCCAGTTCTCTGCCTCCTTTGTTTATTGTAGAATCTGACCATAAGATGGGTTTTGATCTTGTCTATCATTGATCTGATCAGCATCTCCCTAGCCTCAAGGATATATTTATTGAAAACCTCACAGTTGTTGTTCAGAAGGATATAACACTTAGGCAATTCTCTTTGGAAACCCCTCACCCAAGTGTTTGGTGGTAGTTGCTCAAGCCATGTGTAGGCTTCCAAGCTCATGGCCTTTAGCTCCTCCATGTTTGCAACCCACAATTCAGGTGTTGTGCTCCTTGCACATTTCCATAACTGGTTCTTCAGTACATCTCCTTTGTGTGTTTGCTGAAAATTCTGCCATATATGCCTGACACAATGCCTGTGCTTTGAATTAGGAAAGTGCTGCCTCACTCCCTTGATCAGACCCTTTTGTTTGTCTGACATAACAGTCCATAGTTCTGTGTTGAGTATTTCCAAGTCACTCTTCAGGTTTGACAAAAACCATTTCCATGTATCAGTGTTCTCTACCTCCACAACTGCAAATGCCAGAGGGTAAATGCAGTCATTGGGATCCATCCCAATAGCACACAGCATAACACCTCCATACTTGCTCTTCAGGTGACATCCATCTAAACATAAGACAGGCCTGCAGGCTTGCATGAAACCCCTTTTGCAGGCATCCAGAGAAAAATAGCAACTTCGAAATATGCCATCATTGACACCCACATAGAAAGAGCTACCTGGGTTTGATGTTCTGACTTCTTATGCATAATCCCACATGCTGCTGTACTGCTCTAACTCATCTCCTTCAAGGACCTTTTTGACTAGCCTCTTAGCCCTTCTAAGTTTGCTCCTTGTAGCTGTCGTGTTCCAGTCCTTCTGAACCACCCTTGCAAAATTATTCATGTTCATGCTTTCATCTGCTTTGCAAGAATCAATGTATTTTCCTACCATGAAGGGAGCATTGAATGACTTCACAGTGTTGGGGAACGTAGTAATTTCAAAAAAAATTCTACGCACATGCAAGATCATGGTGACGTATAACAACGAGAGGGGGAGTGTATCTTCATACCCTTGAAGACCGCTAAGCGGAAGCGTTTATCAACGCAGTTGATGTAGTCGTACGTCTTCACGATCCGACTGATCCAAGTACCGAACACACGGCACCTCCGAGTTCTGCACACGTTCAGCTCGATGGCGTCCTCGCCTTCTCGATCCAGCAAGACGGGCGAAGTAGTAGATGAGTTCCATCAGCATGACGGCGTGGTGACGGTGTTGGTGAAGAACAATCTCCGCAGGGCTTTGCCTAAGCACTACGGAAACTATGACGGAGGATAAATGTCACGACCGGTTTTTCAATAAAAATATTTATTGAGAAACCAATCTTTTGAGTCCAGTATGCGGAAAATCCTCCTCACTGGTAGACAAATTCTTGATACAATAAGCCAATAGCATAAAATATATTACAGGGTCGAACTACGGTTGCTCAACCAAATTATTACAAGCACGCCAATAATTATACATAATGGCGGACATGACACAGTGGTGTGGAGGCATACTACTGACTCGAGGATAGGACGGTGGTGGAAAAACACAGCGGGGAGAGGAATACAAGACTCTAAGTCTGTCATCTCATCGAACGTCGAGGTGAGGCTCGATGAATTTATTTGGTAGCGGAAGCGGATGTAAAACAGTGACCAAATCCAGGGTCGCACGAGACTGACTGGGACTCCTCTAGGTGTCGGACTCGCTATCAAACTCTTCATCCAAGAGATCGCCTTCGTCAGCATCTGGCCAAATCAACAAGCCAGTGAGTACTTTGAAAGTACTCGCAAGACAGTTCGGACGTAAGATATAACAAATGCATGCATGGATGCGTCATGAATAAATTCACCAATGCACATTTAAAATCTAGCATAACAAGGTAAGTAAAAGGGAAACGGCGGTAGTCCGCCTGAAATCCCAACAGAACATAAATAACTACCGATCGGGTGTCTGAAGCGACGCCTCGAAAGGTGAACAAATAAATAAAAGGAAAATGATGCCACAGTCGGGCGTCTTAGCGACGCCACATAAAGGGCTTTAAAAGAAATACCACAGACGGATGTCGGGGCGACATCACAGAAAGGGCTTTAAAAGAAATGCCACAGTCGGACGTCAGGCGACATCACAGAAGGTGCTTGAAAAGAAATGCCACAGTCGGACGTCGGGGCGACATCACAGAAAGGGCTTTAAAAGAAATGCCACAGTCGGACGTCGGGGCGACATCACAGAAAGGGCTTGAAAAGAAATGCCACAGTCGGACGTCTGAGCGACATCGCAGAAGGGGCTTGAAAGAAAAGTAAAATACAACAATGCCACAGTCGGACATCTGAGCGACATCGCAGAAAGGGCTTTTATTCACAAGTAAATATACTCATAATAAACATTTAATTCATAAGAATAAATGGGTTAGTCCATCCACATGAATAATCATTTAACCGGAATTAGCACTCATGCGAATCACCGGAGTCTCTGTCATCAAACTGATATTGTTAGGACAAGATAATACTAATTTAGACATGGGAAAGATGATTTGGAGGAATATATGACTCTGCAGAGTTTGTACAAAATTATTCCCACAGCCAACGGATTTCCGTAGTCACGAAGGACTAGTTCCGTTTACGGTATTTCGGAAGAAAACACAGCTGACCAGTACACACCCATCCTACCTCTCGATGCTAGGAATCACCCTAGACATCGTCCAAGAAAAACTTTTGAGACGGGGAGATCACAATCTCGAATAGCATGGGATCAAATTTATATACGCGCGCTCTAAGGGGTGCCCCCCTCTCGGTCCCAACCGGAAACACCCATGCCCCCTGACCGGATGACTGGCTTTAATCCAGGGCCATGGAACCATCATCACGGCCTCTCCTTTTGGTGTGTACCAGAAAAGCGGTTTGCAACTTACTAAACCATATTCCTTGCGGAAAACATGTGGTAGTACAGGGAAGGAAATGAGAGGAACTGGACCGATACGGTTTGACACTGAAGTCACATAGTCTGGCATAGGACTGGCATGCTACGACACTGCCATCCTACCCATCCTCATGCCAACACAGGGCCATTCATACTCACATCCATCCACTTATGGATCATCAAACTCACTTACCTCATTATCGCATAAAATAACGTTCATCGATATGCTTCTCAACATGCCATGAAACTAACTAAATGCAAAACATGCCAAGACACTCATCATATCAAAAGTTCAAACATGCATGCCTGGTTCAGAGTAGTCGGAGCCTAGCTCGGTGAAGTTCGCGGCTCCGTCACCTCCTTCGGTATCTACGGTATAAAGAACATATATGCGCTATCATAAATACCAAGGAGTGCACAAAAAGTATTTCGAATATTTTTCAAATAAATCTGATAAAAAACTAGACAAAATTTTAAAGAGAACAGAAAAAGAATCAATCAAAAATACTTTTCTTTTTAAAAGTTATAAGAGTTTTTGTCCAGGGACTCATCTGTAATGAAACAGAAGATTTCCAGGGGCTAGCTTATAAAAACAGAAAACGCTTCGGCAGAAACTACGCCAGCCCAAAGGGAAAACGTATTTGCCCGAAGGCGCTTCCAGAAAACGTTTCAACAGAGAGGGCAGAGAGGCTGACGGTGGGGTCCCACACGTCAGGTTTAAACTTCAAAAGGGGGGGGGACGAAGCTCGTCGGCGCCCGAGAGCCGCGGTGGTCGCCGGCGGCGATCCACGGCGAGGCAGGGGGATCGGAGGGTACCTCCGTGCTCAGGGCGCCATTCCGAGTAGGTTGGTGGTGGTGGTGGTCGTCGGCGAGTACCACGTCGACGGCGAGCTTTGCTCCGGCGGACGACGGCTCGGGTGGTCGAGGGATTCGTCGGAGAGGGCTGCAGAGATCAAATTGACGAGGGGTTAGGCTTCTGGTAGCTAGAGAGGGTAACGGACGGGGTTTGGGCGCTGGAGATGGCCTCACCGGGGCGAATCGTGGTGGAGGCCGAGGCGGATCGGGGCGGCCGGAGTTGGGGGAGGAGACCTCCTCGAGGTCCCCCGAGTGGCCTGGCATGGTGTTGGTGAGGAGTGGGGATGAGGTGTGCACGAGGGTGAGCTCGGGAGCCCTTTTTATAGGCGGTCCGAGGCGGTTGCCGTGAACGGGGATCTCCGGCGAGTGATTACGGCGGTGCCGTGGATGTGCAGGGGGATTAGGGGCTTGGGCAGCGCCGTTGAGGTCCACCGGTCCCATTTAGGCGCTAAACGGGCTGGGGTTTGGCGTTATGGGTGAGCTCGACGGAACGGGGGTGGCGCGGCCCGTCAGCGGCAGGGAGCACGTTCCGTGCTTGCCGGGCCACGGCGACGGTGCCACGGGCGTGCGCTGGCACGGCAGGGACACGCGGAGAGCCAAGGGGCTTTGGGCGGCGCTGAACGGCGTTCTGCCGTGGTGTGCCTTCTGTCGGCCGCCACGGGAGGTCACGACGCCGCAGAAGACGCCGGCGAGGGCGGGCCAGCGCGCCACCGACGCCAGGAAGGCTCCACGCACGCGTGTGAAGCTCCGGACAAGAGGGAGGGGCTACGACGAACGTGCCAAGTGCACTGTGAACGCGTGAGTGAAACTGACGAACGCAAGATGACACTGAAACTGAATTTTCTGAATTTTGAACAGCAACAGTGCATGCAAGGTGTTCGACAGAATGAATTTGGCCTTTGGGGATTTTTCCTTGAGCTGAAACTTGGTGGAGTGGCTTCTCATTGCTCAAATAGGTTGCCTGAATTTTGGTGGAATTTTTGGAGTAGTGTAGATATGAATTTCATCAAATTTGGCAAATCTGGTCCAAACTTGCAGAGACTGAATTTTGAAAATTTTGAAAAGAGGAGGAGTGGATCAAGATGGTTCTGGGTTGTGGGTACCAAGGACTATCCAGGAGAGTTGGTTTGAGGTCAAAATTCAAATGCAATAGGGTACTTGCTTTGAGAATCACTCAGGCTCCAAATAATTTTCAGAATTGATTTGAGAGGAAAAATAATTAGAATAAAATCCAAAACTTGTTTGGATTAGTTGGGACAGAGAACTTAGGTTGATAACAAGGTGTAGGGGAGGTTTTGGAGGGGTTTTACCACATGGGCAAAATTGCCAAGTCATGGGTGGTTCCAAGATATGAAAATCTCAAATTTTCATAGAGTTTCATTTTAAAAGAAAACAAATTAAACTCCCAAAAATGAATTTGAGAGGGAACCAACAGAGAAGAAGTTTTCAAAAGATCAAACACCACAGTTTGAAAAAAATAAAATCCTTGCCAAAGCAAAGGAAGTTTTTTTTAAGTGGAAGGTCTTTCTGAAAAAGAAAAATTTTAAATGGCCTCTCCTCAAAAACCACAAAGTTTTAGATAAAAACCAAATAAAAATTTTGGAGTGTCACAATAAACTAGAGGGGATGGGGTTGCCGGCACACGGCTTGGTGTTTCCTGATGTGTCTTTGGTGCTAGCCCTGCCCCTCTATTAATATGTTGAGCCTTGGGGTCGAAACTTGGAGTAAAAGCCTCCACAAAGTCGTTTTCACCCGAAAGGCAAGAGTCCTTCTCGGACTCCAGGGCCAGACGCCAGGGTTCCCGGCGTCTGGACCCAGACACCAGGGACCCTGGCGTCTGGCCCCCTGGACTCCGCAAAACTTCCTTTTGCGCTTTCCAAAAACCTTGTGGGCTTTCCCCTTTGGCCCAAATAACGTATTCTCGTACCCAAACATTTCGGGAAACATCCGGAACCCCTTCCGGTGAATTCCGGAACCCTTTCGGAGATCAAACACTATTATCCCATATATCAAACTTTATCTTCGGACCATTCCGGAGTTCCTCTTCATGTCCATGATCTCATCCGGGACTCCGAACAACATTCGGTTACCAACATACATAACTCATATAATACTATATCGTCAACGAAATGTTAAGCGTGCGGACCCTACGGGTTCAAGAAATATGTAGACATGACCTAGAACTGTTTCCGGTCAATAACCAATAGCGGGACCTGGATGCCCATATTGGCTCCCACATATTCTACGAAGATCTTTATCGGTCAAACCGCATAACAACATACGTTGTTCCCTTTGTCATCGGTATGTTACTTGCCCGAGATTCGATCATCGGTATCTCAATACCTAGTTCAATCTTGTTACCAGCAAGTCTCTTTACTCGTTCCGTAATACATCATCTCATAACTAACTCATTAGTTGTAATGCTTGCAAGGCTTAAGTGATGTGTATTACCGAGAGGGCCCAGAGATACCTCTCCGGCAATCGGAGTGACAAATCCTAATCTCGAAATACGCCAACCCAACAAGTACCTTCGGAGACACCTGTAGAGCACCTTTATAATCACCCAGTTACGTTGTGACGTTTGGTAGCACATAAAGTGTTCCTCCGGTAAACGGGAGTTGCATAATCTCATAGTCATAGGAACATGTATAAGTCATGAAGAGAGCAATAGCAGAATACTTAAACGATCAAGTGCTAAGCTAACGGAATGGGTCAAGTCAATCACATCATTCTCCTAATGATGTGATCCCGTTAATCAAATGACAACTCATGTCTATGGTTAGGAAACATAACCATCTTCGATTAACGAGCTAGTCAAGTAGAGGCATACTAGTGACACTCTGTTTGTCTATGTATTCACACATGTATTATGTTTCCGGTTAATACAATTCTAGCATGAATAATAAACATTTATCATGATATAAGGAAATAAATAATAACTTTATTATTGCCTCTAGGGCATATTTCCTTCAGTCTCCCACTTGCACTGGAGTCAATAATCTAGTTCACATCGCCATGTGATTTAACACCAATATTCATATCTGTATATGATTAACACCATAGTTCACATCGTCATGTGACCAACACCTAAAGGGTTTACTAGAGTCAATAATCTAGTTCACATCGCTATGTGATTAACACCCAAAGAGTACTAAGGTGTGATCATGTTTTGCTCGTGAGAGAAGCTTAGTCAACGGGTCTGTCATATTCAGAGCCGTATGTATTTTGCAAATATTCTATGTCTTCAATGCTCTGCATGGAGCTACTCTAGCTAATTGCCCCCACTTTCAATATGTATCCAGATTGAGACTTAGAGTCATCTGGATCGGTGTAAAAGCTTGCACCAATGTAACTCTTTACGACGGGCTCTTTTATCACCTCCATTATCGAGAAATATTTCCTTAGTCCTCACTAAGGATATTCTTGACCAATGTCTAGTGATCTACTCCTAGATCACTATTGTACTCCCTTGCCAAATTCAAAGCAAGGTATATAATAGGTCTGGTACATAGCATATCATACTTTATAGAACCTATGACTGGGGCATAGGGAATGTCTTTCATTATCTTTTCTATTTTCTGTTGTGGTCGGGATTTGAGTCTTACTCAATTTCATACCTTTGCAACACAGGCAAGAACTCTTTCTTTGACTGTTCCATTTTGAACTACTTCAAAATCTTGTCAAGGTATGTACTCATTGAAAATCTTATCAAGCGTCTTGATCTATCTCAATAGATCTTGATGCTCAATATGTAAGTAGCTTTGCCGAGATCTTTCTTTGAAAAAACTCCTTTCAAACACTCCTTTATGCTTTGCAGAATAATTCTACATTATTTCCGATCAACAATATGTCATTCACATATACTTATCAGAAATGTTGTAGTGCTCCCACTCACTTTCTTGTAAATACAGGCTTCACCGTAAGTCTGTATAAAACTGTATGCTTTGATCAACTTATCAAAGCATATATTCCAACTCCGAGATGCTTGCACCAGTCCATAGATGGTTTGCTGGAGCTTGCATATTTTGTTAGCACCTTTAGGATTGACAAAACCTTCTGGTTGCATCATATACAACTCTTCTTTTAAGAAAACCGTTAAGGAATGCAGTTTTGATATCCATTTGCCAGATTTCATAAAATGTGGCAATTGCTAACATGATTCGGACAGACTTAAGCATCACTACACTTGAGAAAATCTCATTGTAGTCAACACCTTGAACTTGTCAAAAACCTTTTTGCAACAAGTCGAGCTTTGTAGATAGTAACACTACTATCAACGTCCGTCTTCCTCTTGAAGATCCATTTATTTTCTATGGCTTGCCAATCATCGGGCAAGTCCACCAAAGTCCACACTTTGTTCTCATACATGGATCCCATCTCAGATTTCATGGCCTCAAGCCATTTTGCGGAATCTGGGCTCATCATCGCTTCCTCATAGCTCGTAGGTTCGCCATGGTCAAGTAACATGACTTTCAGAATAGGATTACCGTACCACTCTGGTGCGGATCTTACTCTGGTAGACCTACGAGGTTCGGTAGTAACTTGATCTGAAGTTTCATGATCATTATCATTAGCTTCCTCACTAATTGGTGTATGAATCACTAGAACTGATTTCTGTGATAAACTACTTTCCAATTCGGGAGAAGGTACAATCACCTTATCAAGCTCTACTTTCCTCCCACTCACTTCTTTCGAGAGAAACTCCTTCTCTAGTAAGGTGGACCCAACAGTTTCCTTTGGGTATTCTATGAAGACACACTTCTTCGATTTGGGTTTGAGCTTATCAGGATGAAACTTTTTCACATAAGCATCATAGCCCCAAACTTTAAGAAACGACAACTTGGGTTTCTTGCTAAACCACAGTTCATATGGTGTCGTCTCAACGGATTTATATGGTGCCCTTTTAACGTGAATGCAGCTGTCTCTAATGCATAACCCCAAAATGATAATGGTAAGAGACATCATAGATCGCACCATATCCAATAAAGTGCGGTTACGATGTTCGGACACACCATAACGTTGTGGTGTTCCAGGTGGCGTCAGCAGTGAAACTATTCCACATAGTTTTAATTGAAGGCCAAACTCGTAACTCAAATATTCATCTCCGCGATTAGATCGCTGAAACTTTATTTTCTTATTACGATGAATTTTCCACTTCACTCTGAAATTCTTTGAACCTTTCAACTATCTCAGACTTATGTTTCATCAAGTAGATATACCCATATCTGCTCAAATCATCTTGTGAAGGTCAGAAAATAATGATACTTGCCACGAGCATCAACACTCATTGGATTGCATACATCGGTATGTATTATTTCCAATAAGTCGGTAGCTTGTTCCATTGTTCCGGAAAACGGAGTTTTAGTCATCTTGCCCAAAAGGCACGGTTCGCAAGCATCAAATGATTCATAACCAAGTGATTCCGAAAATCCATCTTTATGGAGTTTCTTCATGCGCTTTACACCGATATGACCCAAACGGCAGTGCAACAAATAAGTTGCACTATCATTATTAACTTTGCATCTTTTGGCATTAATATTATGAATATGTGTATCACTACGTTCGAGATCCAACAAACTATTTTCATTGGGTGTATGACCATTAAAGGTTTTATTCATGTAAACAGAACAACAATTATTCTCTGACTTTAAATGAATAACCGTATTGCAATAAACATGCTCAAATCATATTCATGCTCAACGCAAATGCTAAATAACATTTATTTAGGTTTAACACTAATCCCAAAAGTATAGGGAGTGTGCGATGATGATCATATCAATCTTGGAACTACTCCCAACACTCATCGTCACTTCCCCTTCAACTAGTCTCTGTTTATTCTGTAACTCCTGTTTCGAGTTACTAATCTTAGCAACCGAACAAGTATCTGTTGGAAATATGCCCTAGAGGCAATAATAAAAGGATTATTATTATATTTCCTTGTTCATGATAATTGTCTTTATTCATGCTATAATTGTATTATCCGGAAATTGTAATACACGTGTGAATACATACACCATAATATGTCCCTAGTAAGCCTCTAGTTGACTAGCTTGTTGATCAACAGATAGTCATGGTTTCCTGACTATGGACATTAGATGTCGTTAATAACGGGATCACATCATTAGGAGAATAATGTGATGGACAAGACCCAATCCTAAGCATAGCACAAGATCGTGTAGTTCGTTTTGCTAGAGCTTTTCAAATGTCAAGTATCTTTTCCTTAGACCATGAGATCGTGTAACTCCCGGATACCGTAAGAGTGCTTTGGGTGTACCAACGTCACAACGTAACTGGGTGACTATAAAGGTGCACTACAGGTATCTCCGAAAGTGTCTGTTGGGTTGACATGGATCAAGACTGGGATTTGTCACTCCGTATTACGGAGAGGTATCACTGGGCCCACTCGGTAGTGCATCATCATAATGAGCTCAAGGTGACCAAGTGTCTGGTCACGGGATCATGCATTACGGTACGAGTAAAGTGACTTGCCGGCAATGAGGTTGAACGAGGTATTGGGATACCAACGATCGAATCTCGGGCAAGTAACATACCGTCTGACAAAGGGAATAGTATACGGGGTTACTTGAATCCTCGACATCGTGGTTCATCCGATGAGATCATAGAGGAGTATGTGGGAGCCAACATGGGTATCCAGATCCCTCTGTTGGTTATTGACTGGAGAGCCGTCTCGGTCATGTCTGCATGTCTCCCGAACCCGTAGGGTCTACACACTTAAGGTTCGGTGACGCTAGGGTTGTATGAATATGAGTATGCAGCAAACCGAATGTTGTTTGGAGTCCCGGATGAGATCTCGGACGTCACGAGGAGTCCCGGAATGGTCCGGAGGTAAAGAATTATATATAGGAAGTGCTATTTCGACCACCAGGAAAGTTTCGGGGTCACCCGGTATTGTACCGGGACCACCGGAAGGGTCCCGGGGGTCCACCGGGTGGGGCCACCTATCCCGGAGGGCCCCGTGGGCTGAAGTGGGAGGGGAACCAGCCCCTAGTGGGCTGGTGCGCCCCCCCTTGGGCCCCCCTGCGCCTAGGGTTGGAAACCCTAGGGTGGGGGGCGCACCACTTGCCTTGGGGGGCACTCCACCCCCCTGGCCGCCGCCCCCCTTGGGAGATTCAATCTCCAGGGCCGGCGCCCCCCTGGGGGCCTATATAAAGGAGGGGGGAGGGAGGACAGCCGCACCCTGAGTCTTGGCGCCTCCCTCCCCCTGCTACACCTCTTCCTCCTCCCGCAGTTGCTTGGCGAAGCCCTGCTGGAGTCCTGCTGCATCCACCACCACGCCGCCGTGCTGCTGGATCTTCATCAACCTCTCCTTCCCCCTTGCTGGATCAAGAAGGTGGAAACGTCATCCGGTCCGTACGTGTGTTGAACGTGGAGGTGCTGTCCGTTCGGCACTTGGTCATCGTTGATTTGGATCACGACGAGTACGACTCCATCATCCCCTTTCTCTTGAAAGCTTCCGCTCGCGATCTACAAAGGTATGTAGATGCACTCCTATCACTCATTGCTTAGATGAACTCATAGATGGATCTTGGTGAAACCGTAGGAATTTTTTTTATTTTCTGCAACATTCCCCAACAGTGGCATCATGAGCTAGGTCTATGCGTAGTTCTCTATTGCACGAGTAGAACACAAATCTGTTGTGGGCGTAGATCTTGTCAACTTGCTTGCCACTACTAGTCTTTTCTTGCTTCAGCGGTATTGTGGGATGAAGCGGCCCGGACCGACCTTACACGTACGCTTACGTGAGACAGGTTCCACCGACTGACATGCACTAGTTGCATAAGGTGGCTAGCGGGTGTCTGTCTCTCCCACTTTACTTGGAGCGGATTCGATGAAAAGGGTCCTTATGAAGGGTAAATAGAAGTTGACAAAATCACGTTGTGGTTATTCATAGGTAAGAAAACGTTCTTGCTATAACCCAATTGCAGCCACGTAAAAGATGCAACAACAATTAGAGGACGTCTAACTTGTTTTTGCAGCAATTGTCATGTGATGTGATATGGCCAGAAGTTGTGATGAATGATGATTGATATATTGTGATGTATGAGATCATGTTCTTGTAATAGGAATCACGACTTGCATGTCGGTGAGTATGACAACCGGCAGGAGCCATAGGAGTTGTCTTTATTTTTGTATGACCTGCGTGTCATTGAAGAACGCCATGTAAATTACTTTACTTTATTGCTAAACGTTAGCCATAGAAGTACAAGTAGTCGTTGGCGCGACAACTTCATGAAGACACGATGATGGAGATCATGATGATGGAGATCATGGTGTCATGCCGGTGACGAAGATGATCATGGAGCCCTGAAGATGGAGACCGAAGGAGCTATATGATATTGGCCATATCATGTCACTACTTTATATAATTGCATGTGATGTTTATTATGTTTTATGCATCTTATTTACTTAGAACGGTGGTAGTAAATAAGATGATCCCTTATAATAATTTCAAGAAAGTGTTCCCCCTAACTGTGCACCGTTGCTAAAGTTCGTCGTTTCGAAGCACCACGTGATGATCGGGTGTGATAGATCCTTACGTTCACATACAACGGGTGTAAGACAGTTTTACACATGCAGAACACTTAGGGTTAACTTGACGAGCCTAGCATGTACAGACATGGCCTCGGAACATAGAGACCGAAAGGTCGAACATGAGTCGTATGGAAGATACGATCAACATGGAGATGTTCACCGATGATGACTAGTCTGTCTCACGTGATGATCGGACACGGCCTAGTCGACTCGGATCGTGTAACACTTAGATGACTAGAGGGATGTCTAATCTAAGTGGGAGTTCATTAAATAATTTGATTAGATGAACTTAATTATCATGAACTTAGTCTAAAACCTTTGCAAAATATGTCTTATAGATCAAATGGCCAACGCTCATGTCAACATGAACTTCAACGCGTTCCTAGAGAAAACCAAGCTGAAAGATGATGGCAGCAACTATTTGGACTGGGTCCGGAACCTGAGGATCATCCTCATAGCAGCCAAGAAAGCATATGTCCTAGAAGAACCGCTAGGTGAAGCACCCATCCCAGAGAACCAAGACGTTATGAACGCTTGGCAGTCACGTGCTGATGATTACTCCCTCGTTCAGTGCGGCATTCTTTACAACTTAGAACCGGGGCTCCAAAAGCGTTTTGAGAAACACGGAGCATATGAGATGTTCGAGGAGCTGAAAATGGTTTTTCAAGCTCATGCCCGGGTCGAGAGATATGAAGTCTCCGACAAGTTCTATAGTTGTAAGATGGAGGAAAACAGTTCTGTCAGTGAGCACATACTCAAAATGTCTGGGTTGCACAACCGCCTGTCCCAGCTGGAGATCAACCTCCCGGACGAGGCGGTCATTGACAGAATCCTTCAGTCGCTCCCACCGAGCTACAAGAGCTTTGTGTTGAACTACAATATGCAGGGGATGGTGAAGACCATTCCTGAAGTATTTTCAATGCTGAAGTCAGCAGAGGTTGAAATCAAGAAAGAACATCAAGTGTTGATGGTCAATAAGACCACTAAGTTCAAGAAGGGCAAGGGTAAGAAGAACTTCAAGAAGGACGGCAAAGATGTTGCCGCGCCCGGTAAGCCAGTTGCCGGGAAGAAGTCAAAGAATGGACCCAAGCCTGAGACTGAGTGCTTTTATTGCAAGGGGAAGGGTCACTGGAAGCGGAACTGCCCCAAATACTTAGCGGACAAGAAGGCCGGCAACACTAAAGGTATATTTGATATACATGTAATTGATGTGTACCTTACCAGTACTCGTAGTAACTCCTGGGTATTTGATACTGGTGCCGTTGCTCATATTTGTAACTCACAGCAGGAGCTGCGGAATAAGAGGAGACTGGCGAAGGACGAGGTGACAGTGCACGTCGGGAATGGTTCCAAGGTCGATGTGATCGTCGTCGGCACACTACCTCTACATTTACCTACGGGATTAGTTTTAAACCTCAATAATTGTTATTTAGTGCCAAGTTTGAGCATGAACATTGTATCTGGATCTCGTTTGATACGAGATGGCTACTCATTTAAATCCGAGAATAATGGTTGTTATATTTATATGAGAGATATGTTTTATGGTCATGCCCCGATGGTCAATGGTTTATTCTTAATGAATCTCGAACGTAATATTACACATATTCATAGTGTGAATACCAAAAGATGTAAAGTTGATAACGATAGTCCCACATACTTGTGGCACTGCCGCCTTGGTCACATTGGTGTCAAGCGCATGAAGAAGCTCCATGCTGATGGACTTTTAGAGTCTCTCGATTATGAATCATTTGACACGTGCGAACCATGCCTCATGGGCAAAATGACCAAGACTCCGTTCTCCGGAACAATGGAGCGAGCAACCAACTTATTGGAAATCATACATACCGATGTGTGCGGTCCAATGAGCGTTGAGGCTCGCGGAGGATATCGTTATGTTCTCACTCTCACTGATGACTTGAGTAGATATGGGTATGTCTACTTGATGAAACACAAGTCTGAGACCTTTGAAAAGTTCAAGGAATTTCAGAATGAGGTAGAGAATCAACATGACCGAAAGATAAAGTTCCTACGATCAGATCGTGGAGGAGAATACTTAAGTCACGAATTTGGTACACACTTAAGGAAATGTGGAATCGTTTCAAAACTCACGCCGCCTGGAACACCTCAGCGTAACGGTGTGTCCGAACGTCGTAATCGCACTCTATTGGATATGGTGCGATCTATGATGTCTCTTACCGATTTACCGCTATCATTTTGGGGATACGCTCTAGAGACAGCTACATTCACTTTAAATAGGGCACCGTCTAAATCCGTTGAGACGACACCGTATGAATTATGGTTTGGGAAGAAACCTAAGCTGTCGTTTCTAAAAGTTTGGGGATGCGATGCTTATGTCAAGAAACTACAACCTGAAAAGCTCGAACCCAAGTCGGAAAAATGCGTCTTCATAGGATACCCTAAGGAAACCATTGGGTATACCTTCTACTTAAGATCCGAGGGCAAGATCTTTGTTGCCAAGAACGGATCCTTTCTGGAAAAAGAGTTTCTCTCGAAAGGAGTAAGTGGGAGGAAAGTAGAACTCGATGAAGTACTACCTCTTGAACCGGAAAGTAGTGCAGCTCAGGAAAATGTTCCTGTGGTGCCTACACCAACTGGAGAGGAAATTAATGATGATGATCAAGGTACTTCGGATCAAGTTGCTACTGAACCTCGTAGGTCCACAAGGACACGTTCCACACCAGAGTGGTATGGCAACCCTGTCCTGGAAATCATGTTGTTAGACAACGGTGAACCTTCGAACTATGAAGAAGCGATGGCGGGCCCAGATTCCAACAAATGGCTTGAAGCCATGCAATCCGAGATAGAATCCATGTATGAAAACAAAGTATGGACTTTGACAGACTTGCCCGATGATCGGCGAGCGATAGAAAACAAATGGATCTTTAAGAAGAAGACGGACGCGGATGGTAATATTACCATCTATAAAGCTCGACTTGTCGCTAAGGTTATCGGCAAGTTCAAGGGGTTGACTACGATGAGACATTCTCTCCCGTAGCGAAGCTGAAGTCCGTCCGAATCATGTTAGCAATTGCCGCATACTATGATTATGAGATATGGCAGATGGACGTCAAAACGGCATTCCTTAACGGGCATCTTAAGGAAGAACTGTATATGATGCAGCCGGAGGGTTTTGTCGATCCTAAGAATGCTAACAAAGTATGCAAGCTCCAGCGATCCATTTATGGGCTGGTGCAAGCATCTCGGAGTTGGAACATTCGCTTTGATGAGATGATCAAAGCGTTTGGGTTTATGCAGACTTATGGAGAAGCCTGCGTTTACAAGAAAGTGAGTGGGAGCTCTGTAGCATTTCTCATATTATATGTAGATGACATACTTTTGATGGGAAATGATATAGAACTTTTGGACAGCATTAAGGCCTACTTGAATAAGTGTTTTTCAATGAAGGACCTTGGAGAAGCTGCTTACATATTAGGCATCAAGATCTATAGGGATAGATCGAGACGCCTCATAGGTCTTTCACAAAGCACATACCTTGATAAGATTTTGAAGAAGTTCAAAATGGATCAGTCCAAGAAAGGGTTCTTGCCTGTATTGCAAGGTGTGAGATTGAGCTCGGCTCAATGCCCGACCACGGCAAAAGATAAAGAAGAGATGAGTGTCATCCCCTATGCTTCAGCCATAGGATCTATTATGTATGCCATGTTGTGTACCAGACCTGATGTAAACCTTGCCGTAAGTTTGGTAGGAAGGTACCAAAGTAATCCCGGCAAGGAACACTGGACAGCGGTCAAGAATATCCTGAAGTACCTGAAAAGGACAAAGGACATGTTTCTCGTTTATGGAGGTGATGAAGAGCTCGTCGTAAAGGGTTACGTCGACGCTAGCTTCGACACAGATCTGGATGACTCTAAGTCACAAACCGGATACGTGTATATGTTGAATGGTGGAGCAGTAAGCTGGTGCAGCTGCAAGCAGAGCGTCGTGGCGGGATCTACATGTGAAGCGGAGTACATGGCAGCCTCGGAGGCAGCGCATGAAGCAATTTGGGTGAAGGAGTTCATCACCGACCTAGGAGTCATACCCAATGCGTCGGGGCCGATCAAACTCTTCTGTGACAACACTGGAGCTATTGCCCTTGCCAAGGAGCCCAGGTTTCACAAGAAGACCAGGCACATCAAGCGTCGTTTCAACTCCATCCGTGAAAATGTTCAAGATGGAGACATAGATATTTGCAAAGTACATACGTATCTGAATGTCGCAGATCCGTTGACTAAACCTCTTTCGCGAGCAAAACATGATCAACACCAGAACTCTATGGGTGTTCGATTCATCACAATGTAACTAGATTATTGACTCTAGTGCAAGTGGGAGACTGTTGGAAATATGCCCTAGAGGCAATAATAAAAGGATTATTATTATATTTCCTTGTCCATGATAATTGTCTTTATTCATGCTATAATTGTATTATCCGGAAATCGTAATACACGTGTGAATACATACACCATAATATGTCCCTAGTAAGCCTCTAGTTGACTAGCTTGTTGATCAACAGATAGTCATGGTTTCCTGACTATGGACATTAGATGTCGTTGATAACGGGATCACATCATTAGGAGAATGATGTGATGGACAAGACCCAATCCTAAGCATAGCACAAGATCGTGTAGTTTGTTTTGCTAGAGCTTTTCAAATGTCAAGTATCTTTTTCTTAGACCATGAGATCGTGTAACTCCCGGATACCGTAAGAGTGCTTTGGGTGTACCAAACGTCACAACGTAACTGGGTGACTATAAAGGTGCACTACAGGTATCTCCGAAAGTGTCTGTTGGGTTGACACGGATCAAGACTGGGATTTGTCACTCCATATTACGGAGAGGTATCACTGGGCCCACTCGGTAGCGCATCATCATAATGAGCTCAAAGTGACCAAGTGTCTGGTCACGGGATCATGCATTACGGTACGAGTAAAGTGACTTGCCGGCAACGAGGTTGAACGAGGTATTGGGATACCGACGACCGAATCTCGGGCAAGTAACATACCGTCTGACAAAGGGAATAGTATACGGGGTTACTTGAATCCTCGACATCGTGGTTCATCCGATGAGATCATCGAGGAGTATGTGGGAGGCAACATGGGTATCTAGATCCCGCTATTGGTTATTGACCGGAGAGGCATCTCGGTCATGTCTGCATGTCTCCCGAACCCATAGGGTCTACACACTTAAGGTTCGGTGACGCTAGGGTTGTATGAATATGAGTATGCAGCAAACCGAATGTTGTTCGGAGTCCTGGATGAGATCCCGGACGTCACGAGGAGTTCCGGAATGGTCCGGAGGTAAAGAATTATATATAGGAAGTGCTGTTTCGGCCATCGGGAAAGTTTTGGGGTCACCCGGTATTGTACCGGGACCAATAGAAGGGTCCCGGGGGTCCACCGGGTGGGGCCACCTATCCCGGAGGGCCCCGTGGGCTGAAGTGGGAGGGGAACCAGCCCCTAGTGGGCTGGTGCGCCCCCCTTGGGGCCCCCCTGCGCCTAGGGTTGGAAACCCTAGGGTGGGAGGGGCGCACCACTTGCCTTGGGGGGCACTCCACCCCCCTAGCCGCCGCCCCCCTTGGGAGATTCAATCTCCAGGGCCGGCGCCCCCCTGGGGGCCTATATAAAGGAGGGGGAGGGAGGGCAGCTGCACCCTGAGTCTTGGCGCCTCCCTCCCCCTGCTACACCTCTTCCTCCTCCCACAGTTGCTTGGCGAAGCCCTGCCGAAGTCCTGCTGCATCCACCACCACGCCGTCGTGCTGCTGGATCTTCATCAACCTCTCCTTCCCCCTTGCTGGATCAAGAAGGAGGAGACGTCATCCGCTCCGTACGTGTGTTGAACGCGGAGGTGCTGTCCGTTCGACACTTGGTCATCGGTGATTTGGATCACGGCGAGTACGACTCCATCATCCCCTTTCTCTTGAAAGCTTCCGCTCGCGATCTACAAAGGTATGTAGATGCACTCCTATCACTCGTTGCTTAGATGAACTCATAGATGGATCTTGGTGAAACTGTAGGAATTTTTTTTATTTTCTGCAACGTTCCCCAACAGTATCACATACTCAGGGGTTACTATGAACACTAGTAAGGCACATATCAATAACATGTATATCAAATATACCCTTGTTCACTTTGCCATCCTTCTTATCCACCAAATATTTAGGGCATTTCCGCTTCCAGTGACCATTTCCTTTGCAGTGTAAGCACTCAGTTTCAGGCTTTGATCCAGCTTTGTTCTTCTTCACGGGAGTGACAACTTGTTTGCCATTCTACTTGAAGTTTCCCTTTCTTTCCCTTTGCCCTTTTCTTGAAACTAGTGGTCTTGTCAATCATCAACACTTGATGCTCTTTCTTGATTTCTACCTTCGTTGATTTCAACATCACGAAGAGCTCGGGAATCATTTTCGTCATCCTTTGCATACTATAGTTCATCACAAAGTTCTACTAACTTGGTGATGGTGACTAGAGAATTCGTTCAATCACTATCTTATCTGGAAGATTAACTCCCACTTGATTCAAGCGATTGTAGTACCCAGACAATCTGAGCACATGCTCACTAGTTGAGCGATTCTCCTCCATCTTTTAGCCATAGAACTTGTTGGAGACTTCATATCTCTCAACTCAGGTATTTGCTTGAAATATTAAATTCAACTCCTGGAACATCTCATATGGTCCATGACGTTCAAAATATCTTTGAAGTCCCAATTCTAAGCCGTTAAGCATGGTGCACTAAACTATCAAGTAGTCATCATATTAAGCTAGCCAAACATTCATAACGTCTGCATCTGCTCCTGCAATAGGTATGTCACCTAGCGGTGCATTAAGGACATAATTCTTCTGTGCAGCAATGAGGATAAACCTCAGATCACGGATCAAATCCACATAATTGCTACTAACATCTTTCAACACAATTTTCTCTAGGAACATATCAAAGTAAACATATGAAAGCAACAACGCAAGCTATTGATCTACAACATAATTTGCAAAATACTACCAGGACTAAGTTCATGATAAATTTAAGTTCAATTAATCATATTACTTAAGAACTCCCACTTAGACAGACATCTCTCTAGTCATCTAAGTGATCACGTGATCCAAATCAACTAAACCATGTCCGATCATCATGTGAGATGGAGTAGTTTTCAATGGTGAACATCACTATGTTGATCATATCTACTATATGATTCACACTCCACCTTTCGGTCTCCGTGTTCCGAGGCCATATCTGTTATATGCTAGGCTCGTCAAGTTTAACCTGAGTATTCCGCGTGTGCAACTATTTTGCACCCGTTGTATTTGAATGTAGAGTCTATCACACCTGATCATCACGTGGTGTCTCAGCACGAAGAACTTTCGCAACGGTGCATACTCAGGGAGAGCACTTCTTGATAATTTTAGTGAGAGATCATCTTAAAATGCTACCGTCAATCAAAGCAAGATAAGATGCATAAAGGATAAACATCACATGCAATCAATATAAGTGATATGATATGGCCATCATCATCTTGTGCTTGTGATCTCCATCTCCGAAGCACCGTCGTGATCACCATCGTCATCGGCGCGACACCTTGATCTCCATCGTAGCATCGTTGTCGTTACGCCATCCATTGCTTCTACGACTATCACTACCGCTTAGTGATAAAGTAAAGCAATTACAGGGCGTTTGCATTTCATACAATAAAGCGACAACCATATGGCTCCTGCCAGTTGCCGATAACTCGGTTACAAAACATGATCATATCATACAATAAAATATAGCATCACATCTTGACCATATCACATCACAACATGCCCTGCAAAAAGAAGTTAGACGTCCTCTACTTTGTTGTTGGAAATTTTACGTGGCTGCTACGGGCTGAGCAAGAACCGTTCTTACCTACGCATCAAAACCACAACGATAGTTCATCAAGTTAGTGCTGTTTTAACCTTCTCAAGGACCGGGCGTAGCCACACTCGGTTCAACTAAAGTTGGAGAAACTGACACCCGCCAGCCACCTGTGTGCAAAGCACGTCGGTAGAACCAGTCTCGCGTAAGCGTACGCGTAATGTCGGTTCGAGCCGCTTCATCCAACAATACCGCTGAACCAAAGTATGACATGCTGGTAAGCAGTATGACTTGTATTGCCCATAACTCACTTGTGTTCTACTCGTGCATATAACATCTACGCATAAAACCTGGCTCGGATGCTACTATTGGGGAACATAGTAATTTCAAAAAAATTCCTACGCACACGCAAGATCATGGTGACGTACAGCAACGAGAGGGGGAGTGTATCTTCATACCCTTGAAGATTGCTAAGCGGAAGCGTTTATCAACGCGGTTGATGTAGTCGTACGTCTTCACGATCCGACCGATCCAAGTACCGAACGCACGGCACCTCCGAGTTCTACACACGTTCAGCTCGATGACGTCCTCGCCTTCTTGATCTAGCAAGACGGGCGAAGTAGTAGATGAGTTCCGGCAGCACGACAGCGTGGTGACGGTGTCGGTGAAGAACAATCTCTGCAGGGCTTCGCCTAAGCACTACGGAAACTATGACGGAGGATAAACTAGAGGGGACGGGGTTGCCGACACACGGCTTGGTGTTTCTTGATGTGTCTTTGGTGCTAGCCCTGCCCCTCTATTTATATGTGGAGCCTTGGGGTCGAAACTTGGAGTAAAAGCCTCCACAAAGTCGATTTCACCCGAAAGGCAAGAGTCCTTCTCGGACTACAGGGCCAGACGCCAGGGTTCCCGGCGTCTGGACCCAGACGCCAGGGACCCTGGCGTCTGGCCCCCTGGACTCCGAAAAACTTCCTTTTGCGCTTTCCAAAAACCTTCTGGGCTTTCCCCTTTGGCCCAAGTAACGTGTTCTCGTACCCCAAACATTTCGAGAAACATCCGGAACCCCTTCCGGTGAATTCCGGAACCCTTCCGGAGATCAAACACTATTATCCCATATATCAAACTTTATCTCCGGACCATTCCGGAGTTCCTCGTCATGTCTATGATCTCATCCCGGACTCCGAACAACATTCGGTTACCAACATACATAACTCATATAATACTATATCATCAACGAAACGTTAAGCGTGCGGACCCTACGGGTTCGAGAAATATGTAGACATCACCTAGAACTGTTTCCGGTCAATAACCAATAGCGGGAATTGGATGCCCATATTGGCTCCCACATATTCTACGAAGATCTTTATCGGTCAAACTTCATAACAACATACGTTGTTCCCTTTGTCATCGGTATATGTTACTTGCCCGAGATTCGATCGTCGGTATCTCAATACCTAGTTCAATCTCGTTACCGGCAAGTCTCTTTACTCGTTCCATAATACATCATCTCATAACTAACTCATTAGTTATAATGCTTGCAAGGCTTAAGTGATGTGTATTACCGAGAGGGCCCAGAGATACCACTCCGACAATCGGGGTGACAAATCCTAATCTCAGAATACACCAACCCAACAAGTACCTTCAGAGACACCTGTAGAGCACCTTTATAATCACCCAGTTACGTTGTGACGTTTGGTAGCACACAAAGTGTTCCTCTGGTAAACGAGAGTTGCATAATCTCATAGTCATAGGAACATGTATAAGTCATGAAGAAAGCAATAGCAGAATACTTAAACGATCAAGTTCTAAGCTAACGGAATGGGTCAAGTCAATCACATCATTCTCCTAATGATGTGATCCCGTTAATCAAATGACAACTCATGTCTATGGTTAGGAAACATAACCATCTTCGACTAACGAGCTAGTCAAGTAGAGGCATACTAGTGACACTTTGTTTGTCTATGTATTCACACATGTATTATGTTTCCGGTTAATACAATTCTAACATGAATAATAAACATTTATCATGATATAAGGAAATAAATAATAACTTTATTATTGCCTCTAGGGCATATTTCCTTCACACAGACCATTTCTTTATGCAAGTATGCTTTGGATTGTATTTCTTGACCATCAAGCATTTTGTTCTGCAATCAAATGATGCAAACAAAGACCAAGGGCAACCTTCTTCACAAATGGCTTGCAGTCTTTTCCTATCATTTCTGGGGCACTTAATGTCAACCCTTTCCCTACAGCTGTACTTTTTGATAGCTTTCCTCAGTAACACAACACTTGCAAATGTCTGTCCCACTTGGAACTCTAGTTTAGACATGTCTTCTTATTTGAAACTTTTGAAATTGAGCTTAACCTTATCTTCATCAGAAGAAGGCAAATACAGGTCCACATCTTCAACAGGATCATCAGGTTGTTCTTGGACTGCTAAACCTTTACCTTTGTCACAATCAACATTTCTGTCAAACAAGTCATCATCATCTTGCAGATCAATATCTGAATCAATAAGTTGTGGATTGAAATATTCATCAGAATCATGAATTGCTGAAGATCTCATTGCTGAATCACCAATTCCATCTTCTGCATCCATGTTTAAAACCCTACAGGTTTTCCTTATGCCCCTGAACTCAAATTGAAATGTATGAACATATTCTCCTGGATGAGGAGGACCTGGTATGTACTCCTCTTCTTCTGACTCTTCCTCACTTTCTGCATCATACAACTGATCTTGCTCAGCCTGCTCCTCTTGCACTTGATCAGCATTTTCCTCTTGCACTTGGTCAGAATGATCCTCTTGCACTAGCACTTGCTCCTTCTTAGGTCTCAGGCCACTGAATTTGACTTGAGGAGGATCTTCATCATCAGAATGAACTTGAACAAGGGAAATATATGACCTCATACTGTCATCATGATCAAGAAATATCTACTAGAAACGGTTCCCATTAAAAACACAATCCTTCATGTTCTTTGTCATTGTGTTGTCCCCTAACTTAATTTCTCTTAAGCCATTCTTATAGACTGTCAGTCCAGGAACACACCAGTAAGCCCTTATCCTGCCCTCAAACTCATACCCAATTTCCTCCACCAGACTGGCAACAACTGTAGGTGTCCAATTATCTATATCACAATAGTCATACCAAATGGAGTGGCCCTTGTGATAACCCCTATGCTTGCCTGCACATAGGAAATAGCCACCATGTATGACCTCAACAGAGAAATGGTTTGATGAGACTCGACTAGACGGCGAGTCTTTCGTAGGTCCAATCTTTCACGGTACTCAATGAATTAGCAAGAACGTCGACGACAATCGTCGCACCAGCAGCAGCGTATGTAGAAGTAGTAGTACGGCTCTTCGGATCAAGCAAAAACGCAAGAAGACCAAAGAACAAAAAAACTTGCGCAAGAATTTGACTGGATCAAATCCTACGTGTAGCAGCTCTGAAATCCCTCACGGATCAGCAAACACAAGGATTTTTGGTGCATCCCATCGTGATGCGTTTTCTGGTATTTTATTCCACTAATAACTCCCCGTACAAAGGCCTGAGCCTGATTGTTATATAGGCGACTCGCATAAGCAAAACTATGGAAACAAACAAACTACAATCGGACTCTTATCTTTTTCCTATTCAAACTAATCAATATTAAACTAATTAAGTATCCGGCAAGTTGATCACAAAAGTCCAAAGTGGACTAGTACTCATGACCCTTCAAACTACGTAACTTGTAGTACTAGGAAATAACACGTTGGACACTTGACCATAATTCATAAATAGCACGCACAAGTATTATGCTACGTAACGTGGAGGTGTTCTGAAGGTCGGCTTAATATCCTCCGGCTTATGATCTGACAACGGAATTGGCATCCGTATTTTTCCAATAAAGAAAAACTCTTCTGCCTTGGTCTTCTTAGTTGGTGCCGTCAGCAACTCCTTCTGAACATGTGCAGGTTGGATTATTATTTCACGTGAAATATTGTTTTCTTTTGCACCCATGGCCACATCATTCCCTCCCCCTTGAATCAAAACCGTCCTCGGTTTTAATGTAGTTTTCCCAAATTTCTTCTGTAGTGAAACATTGTCATCCACCTTGATTGCACTGTCAAACATTGGTTGCAGAACACATCGCTTCCCAGCATCCCAAAATGAATAAGTGTTTGTCCGACCTTCATGTGTAGCACTATGATCATACTGCCATGGTCTCCCCAGTAACAAGTGGCATGCATCCATTGGTATGATATCACATATCACCATATCTGTATAGTCGCCAACTGAGAATTTGACACATACCTTATGAGTGACCTTGAGCTTTCCGGTATGGTACAACCACTCGACACGGTGGGGCTGTGGGTGCTCCATGCCGGCAACCCCAAAGCATAAACTAATCCTTTGCTGACTGCATTGGTGTAGCTCCCACCATCTATTATTAGCTTGCAATTGGTGTTGTTGATCTTACACTCGGACTAAAAAATATTCCATCGCTGCCCCCTATCCTCAATACGGTTTTCTTTCACTCGTTGCACCATTAATGATGGGTATGCTTCTGCAGCTTCAAAACTCGTAGTCACTTTTTCATCATCTTCAGATTTTTGACTAGATGTATCAATACTTTTTTCTCCATCACTCGCGGACATGTATCCTTCTTCTGTGAGGAGTACTCTCCTCTCATTAGGGCACTCAAACTTCTTATGCCCCCTGCCACCGCACTTAAAGCACACAATATCACTAGTAGGAGAGTTAGAAGCACGAGACGATTCAACCTTGGATGGAGATAGCTCCTTGGTAGCCAACTTATAATCAGATTTGAAACCACTATTACCACCACCCTCTTTCTGAAAATTACGTCGCATCGAGTTTGATGAATTATCATGACCGGCACGACGCTTTACTTGCTGCTCCGCTCGAATGGCATGGTGTAATAATCCTTGTAATCCACTATATTCTACCATATCGACACGATCACGTACCTCTGATTTCAGACCATGCATGAATCGTGCCATTGTAGCCTCTTCTTGCTCCTCCACCCCTGTACGAATCAATAATATTTCCATCTCCTTATAATACTCCTCAACACTAGAGTTACCTTGTCGAAGCTGCTGCAAGCGTGTGTACAAGGTCCTAGTGAAGTGCTCCGGAACAAAGCGTCTCTTCATGATACTCTTCATCTGATTCCAAGACTCCGGACGTCCTCCCACGCGATAGAGTTGGTTCCACCATATTAAAGCATAGCCCGTGAACTCAATAGATGCAGCACGAACCTTTTTCTCCTTGGTGTACCGTTGTCCATCAAAAATCTGATCCACGCGCATCTCCCACTCCAAATAATCATCCGGATTGTCTTTGCCGCTAAACGACGGTATGGAAATTTTAATTATTCCAATACCATCATCTTGGTAGGCGCGCCACGGACGTTCATGTCCTCCCCCATGGTGTACGCCACCTCCATGATGGTTATAAGCACGCCGCACAAGCTCATAATAGCTACCAGCCCCCTCAGACTGATGGTCTTGACGCTCACCATTGTTGCGAACTTGTTCGCCTACCCGCTGTCCAGATAATTGCCGATGACGGCGCCGTGCAGAAGACCCATCACTAGTGGGTGAACGTGGTCTCAATCGATGAACGGCCTCAGTCAAATCAGCAATCTTTTTTCCTAGACTTTCCTCAACCTTGTCGATGCGCCTCCCCACTAGATTCAGCACATAGTCACGAGTTGCCTCCAATCCTAGCACGATAGCCGGCGCAACACTCGAATCATAGGTGGGCAAGGGCAGCTCGTCTTCCACATCTCCTTCATGTGCATCATGCACACTTGAATTTGATTTCTGTGAATTCACCATTGTAGCAAGTCAAGTAGATCAACTGAAGAACCAGAGAAAAAAAATTATACCGTGATCAACCTTGCTCTGAATACCACTTGATGAGGCTCGACTAGACGGCGAGTCGTTCGTAGGTCCAGTCTTTCACGGTACTCAATGAATTAGCAAGAACGTCGACGACAATCGTCGCACCAGTAGCAGCGTATGTAGAAGTAGTAGTACAGCTCTTTGGATCAAGCAAAAAACGCAAGAAGACCAAAGAACAAAAAAACTTGCGCAAGAATTCGACTGGATCAAATCCTATGGGTAGCAGCTCTGAAATCCCTCACGGATCAGCAAACACAAGGATTTTTGGTGCATCCCATCGTGATGCGTTTTCTGGTATTTTATTCCACTAATAACTCCCCGTACAAAGGCCTGAGCCTGCCTGTTATATAGGCGACGCGCATAAGCAAAACTATGGAAACAAACCAAACTACAATCGGACTCTTATCTTTTTCCTATTCAAACTAATCAATATTAAAGGGTCCCGATAATTGCCACACGTATGGCGTGGGCAGGAACCTGCCCGCACGCCTCGTGTGGCATGGACAGAAACCCGCCCGCACGACCGCGTCCGGGCGCGCGTAGCCACAACCCGCACATCCAGTGCAGCGCGATCGCCCCGCACGAGCACGTCCGGGCGAGCGAGCACGTGACCCGCACGACCCGTCTCGGCCGTCGCCCCTCCCCGCCTGCGAGCCACACGCCCCGCGTGTCAGTAACCACGCGTCCCACCGTGATTGCCATGGTCCGGACCCTCTTCAGTTGCCATGCTGCTGAACTGCAGTTGCCATGTTGCTGAATTACAGTTGCCATGTCAGACAACTACAGTTGCCATCTTAGGTCAAGTGCCGGATGTCATTTTTGGGCAACTGCAGCTGTTGCCATGTCGGACAACTACAGTTATCATGATTTGGAAAATTTTAAAAGTTGCCACCTACTAACACTGGATAGTTGCCATGTAGCACTAAAAAATATGGCAAAAAACATGTTGCGGGTAAAAAGAGAGTTGCCATCTGCTTACAAGCACGCTAGGACAGTTGCCATGTATCCTGCAAAACACATGGCAACTGATGGCTTTTGGCGTGTGGGATAGGAGACGGGCATGTGGGTGACGGTGGTATCTTTATGAGTTCCCACCTATTAATACTAGACAGTTGCCATGTAACGCTGCAAAACTGACGTGGCAACAATAACATGTTCGGGTAAAAAAAGAGTTGCCATATGCTTACAATCACAAATAGGGCAGTTGCCATGTACCCTTCAAAAACATGGCAAATGACAGCTTGGGTGTGAGAGAGTGGGAGAATAGCAGTCGTGGGAGATGGAGAACAGGAGTGGTGCGTGGCGTGCGGGCGCGACAGCAGTTCCATCGCACGCCCCGACTGGCAAACATTGGCCACGGAGAGAAAACAGGCGTGTGGGCGAACTCCCCCACATGCCACACACACGAGTTGTCCTAAGTGGCACACAAAATCAGCCTTTTTATGCCAAGATTCGTGCAAAAGGCGCTAGACGGTGATGGAGGCATGTGGGCGAGTTGGCTAATGCCCACACGTGTGGGCGTTAACATTTTCGATATTAAACTAATTAAGTATCCGACAAGTTGATCACAAAAGTCCAAAGTGGACTAGTACTCCTGACCCTTCAAACTACGTGACTTGTAATACTAGGAAATAACACGCTGGACACTTGACCATAATTCATAAACAGCACGCACAAGTATTATGCTACGTAATGTGGAGGTGTTCTGAAGGTCGGCTTAATATCCTCTGGCTTATGATCTGACAACGGAATTGGCATCCGTATTTTTCCAATAAAGAAAAACTCTTCTGCCTTGGTCTTCTTAGTTGGTGCCGTCAGCAACTCCTTCTGAACATGTGCAGGTTGGATTATTATTTCACGTGAAATATTGTTTTCTTTTGCACCCATGGCCACATCATGGTTGCTTAAGGGGCCTGGAAAACAAATGAAATGACAAAATCTTCAGACAGACAGTAATAACAGAGATGACAGAGAATGCAACTGCACAATGCAACAACAGACAGTAATAACAAAGATGAAGAGACAATGCAACTGCACAATGACACAACCATGCTATTTGAGATCATCTGATCTAGGAAATTGACACAATGTAACTGCACCAGTCTAACACAACTATCAATGTTTAGACAAAAAAATGTTAAGTCAGTAATAACAAAACTGTCCATGTTCAGACAAAAAATGTTCAGCTAGTTGAAGACATGACCCAACCATGCTATTTGAAAGCATCTTTGCTACAAATATGCTCAGTGTAAGTGCAGACATTGTAGACAAATGTAGATAAATGTACCAGATACAGGTTCAGAAATAGATAACTGAAAGTTCAGACATTTCCAGAACAAAATGATGGCATTCATGGCATATCAAGTAAACAAATTGATGATCTTTCACGTCCAAAAGCCTGTTCCTTTGCTGGATCTGGCAATCTGGCAAACAAACAATCATCTCATTAACAAAACAACATATGGTCGACGCATGTAACCTAATTTAAGCTAACATTGACGGCCAAAAAAAACAGGGCATCCACTTTGCCTAACAATTCGACCAATCAATACCTTTATTACCTCTATACAACCATATTTCATCTACAACTAACCGATCGAAAGGCCTCATGAAACCCTAATTTGCATCTGGCACTAACTTCACCATCCACGGCTAAAACCCTACACCCCTAAACCCGTGACAGAAAAAGATGGCCAAGAACCCTAAACCCTACCCCGTATGCGCAATTGAGTAGGGCGCACACTCTTTCCCCCAACTAAAACGGACAGATCGGGCAGAGAAGGTGCTGACGACGGCGACGTACCGTACAGCGGCGGCTCGGCATGATCCCGACGACCGGAGGGAGCGAGAGGAACGTCACGCAGGCCTTGACCAAACGGAGCAGACGGCGTCGGCTCAGCGTCCAACGACGAGCTCATAGCGGGCGCCGCCACAGACCGCCACGCCCGGCGAGAGGAGGGGAGCACCTCGGCAGCGACGACGAACAGGGGAGGGGAGCGGAGCAGAGCGGCTCGGTCTGGTCGGGTCGGACCAGGTGGATGGATCGGTCCGACCAGGTGGCGGCTGATGTTTTATTGCCATGCGTTTTTGCAATAAACCCCCTCGCATTCCCCCCAATCCCCCCGCCCAGGGCATCTTCTGCTGAGCTGGAGGCAAAGCCCGCGTGGACTAGCCAGTCAACAGCCAAGTCAACACATACGTAGAGGAAATGGTATTTTGGACCGTAGATGACCACCTGAGACAAGTTGAAGGACTGTATTTTGGGTATTTGCAAGTGCGAGGAGAAATGCGGCCAACGCGACAAGTATAAGGACCTCTAGTGAATTTTTCTCTTTTAGATATTTCACTATGGACTACACACGGAGCAAAATGAGTGAACTACACTCTAAAATATGTCTATATACATCCGTATGTAGTTTGTAGTGAAATCTCTTAAAAGACTTATATTTAGGAACGGAGGGAGTACATGCATACACTTAGTTCTTTGAATACATACACATACATCTTATCCCTATGCGCACCTTCGAGAGACTGGGCCGACATATCTATCATCTAAAGATTTTATGAAGTTATCGTAAGTGTCGATGGGAACGCTCCAACTAAACGCGCAACGTCAGAAATCCTGAAATAAAACCAGGATAAATGCGAGCACCAGGACTTGAACCCTGGTGGATTGGAGATGCCAGGGTCCACCTAATCACTCAACCACAGGTTGGTTCGTCGGAGTTTTCTTTTTAGGAGGCGAAACACTTTTATTCAACTATTAAGGGGTTTGGAATACGAAATAATGTCGGCAGTTCCTAAGAGCATCTCCAATAGCCGCCCAACGCGCGGCGCGCTAAAATCTGGTTTGTGGCGCGCCCATCGCCAAGTTTGGCATGGCGCGTAGCACTGGCTCCAGCAGCCGCGCTAAAATGCAGCACACGCGCAGCTCCGGTAGCGCGTGCGAGCAGCCGACACACACATTTGTTGCATTTTGTACACAACACGTCCACAAAACAAAGAAATGGCATATAATTTAAATCACAAACATCATTCAACCAAGTTTAAAATAAATAGTTCAATTTATTACAACTCAAACAAATAGTATCTTTCATGAAATACAACAAATAGGTCAACAATACAATATCAAACGCACAAATCATGATGCTCTTTGGCGGCTATTCCAAGCCCACCACTCCTTAATGAGATCCTTCTTGAGTTCATTATGTGTTGCCGGACGTCGAATGGCATGATAGGAGGCAACAAAACGAGCCACCCTTTCAGCCCTCCGTCGAACTCGCACGGGATGTCCCAAGAGCTCATAGTGAGAGTAGTCTACATCTTGGCCACGCTCATTCTCAATGATCATGTTGTGCATGATCACACAAGCGTGCATTATGTACCATAGCATCTTCTGATCCCAAAATCTAGCCGGTCCTCTCACAATAGCAAATTGGGCTTGCAAAATCCCAAAAGCTCTCTCCACATCTTTTCTAGCCGCCGCATGAGCATTGTGGAAATCAAGTTATTTCTTACCTTTCAGTTTTTTCAACGGCTTCACAAATGTTTGCCACTTTGGGTAGATGCCATCCGCAAGATAGTAGACATGGTTGTATGTACGACCATTAGTTACAAACTGCACCGGTGGCGGTTCACCATTTGCAATCTTACTCATCAGTGGTGACCGGTTGACAACGTTGATGTCATTCAAAGATCCAGGCATTCCAAAAAAACATGCCAAATCCAAGTCTCTTGATGGGCCACCGCTTCAAGGATTATAGCGGAACCCTTTTTTTGTCCCTGGAATTGGCCATGCCTTTGGACAATTCTTTCAACTCCAATGCATGCAATCTATTGAGCCAAGCATACCTGGGAACCCGCGAGCTTTGTTCATCTCCAATAGCCTTGCGACGTCTTCAACATTGGAAGTTCTCAAGTACTCCGGGCCAAACACTTGCACAATTCCGAATGCGAAGCGCTTGACACACATGATGGTTTGGCTCTCACCCATGGCCAAGTGATCATCAACTAGATCAGCAGGGATATCGTATGCCAACATAAGCAAAGCGGCTGTCACCTTCTGAAAGGTGCTATGCCCGAGCTCTCTGGCGGCATTCCTGCTCTGCCGAAAAAATCGGTCATGGCTCGCTAGTTTCTCTGCAATGCGCCTGCACAACTCGGTGCTCATCCTAAACCGGCGACGAAAGTACGACCCGGGGTATGTGGAATTCTCCACAAAATAGTGCCCCATCAATCTGGTGTGGGCATCAATCATATCCCTCCAAATTTCCTGCCGGCCCATAATCGAACCACCGTGCTTCGGTTTTTTATTGATGTGCATAGCTAGGATCATTGCAAGATCCTCCTCCTCTTCCATATCAAATTCTTCTTCGGAAGAATCATATGACGAACTCATCTAAAATGTTCAAAACTAGGCTATAAACAACATGCACCAAATTTCATGTAAAAATGTGGAAGTTGGAAGCAATACATACCTTACGGGCCTTTTGTCGAACACCTTGCGGGCGCCAAGCGGCGGTGGGCGGCCAGACGCTGTTCGTCGGTGGACTGCCGCGCGCGACGGGCGGCGCTGACTAGAGAGAGAGGGAGGAAGCCGCAGCTGCGCGGGAAGAGATCAGGGAAGCGCCGGAACGGTCGCCGGAAAAATGGGGTGGCGCGGGCGGCGGCGGCGGCGCGGCTGGATGGGTAGGTGGAGTTGCGCGCGAGCGCTCGAGAGTCCAGCGCGCGGGAGCGGGCGCAGCAAATAAGCGGCGCACGATGGCGTTTCCGTCCGCACGCTGAATTACATATGCCGCGCGCACGGTTTTGCACGTCCGCTGAAGCGTAGTAGCGCGCGCTAAAAGCACTACTTTTTCAGCACGGCGCGTATATAGCGCGGCTGTTGAAGATGCTCTAACAACCACACATAATGACCCGGTTCTAAAGAACCATAAGCCTTAGACATCTCCGATGCCGTGCATCAAAATGCTGCTAAAGTTTGGACAACATGGTCAACACTTGTTACTGTCATCCAACACACCCAAACCCACCCCCTCCTGGAGCCCTCCCCGCCCCCACTTCGTCCTTCCCCCTTGCTCTACATCTGCACTCACCAGACCGTCACCGCCGTCTCAACACCACTCTGCATGGCAGAAACGGGCGAGACGCGGGAGGTCGTCGTACGCGACGCATCCGCTGCATGTGGATTCCGGCGCAGGAGGTTGTCGGAAGAGACGAACCGACTAGAGCTTTGTCAGCAGGCATGCGTCGTCATGTGAGTGATCAGATGGCTGGCCGACTCTGTCCTGGACCATAAAGATTCCATGCAATGCATGCATGGTCGGTGTACACTTCGAAACTGTAGCAATCTCAAATCTTGGTTTATATGCTTTGAATATACTCCCTCCGTCCCAAAATATTTGTCATCAAAATGGATAAAGGGGATTATCTAGACATATTTTAGTTCTAGATATATCTCTTTTGATTCATTTTGATGACAAGTATTTTCGGACGAGGGAGTATTTGTGTTTCTACAGATTTCAACAAGTGACTACATACGGAGCAAAATGAGTGAATCTACACTCTAAAATATGTTTATATACATCTGTATATGGTCATTCATTTGAAATCTCTAAACAGATAAATATTTAAGAACGGAGGGAGTATGTAGGAAAGGGTGCACCTACCCATCAGCCGACTGAGAAAAAAAAACATCTCACTCAATATATTGGAACGATACGACATGAATTCAACGGCTGTAGTCCTCCTACTGTTCATCTTCAACCTCCCGCACCTCCTCCTCTCCCTCCCGTAGACCACCCACCTCCCAACCCAGGCTGAACAGCATGCTCCTGCCTGTCCATGCGTCGCACCACCCTCATCAGACCTACCCACGGCCATCCTGCCATGACCCTGGTCATTCCTCTACTCTTCGGAATTGGCCGGTGTGGAATGTGAGAACTGCGCGACAGGCTGTTAGAGTATCTACAACCACGATGCACAATGTGATGTGTCAAACGTTTTTGGACGTGCCCAGTGGGCGTGTTTGTTTTAACCCTTCAGTATCCTTGCAAAACAACCACATTCTCCAAATTATTCGGTCACATGCATGTGATTGATGGAGATGAATAAAGAGAAAAGAAAGAATAAACAATGAGAAATGATGGTCTGATCATCTCTCTTAATATAGGAGTAAGTTGTGCTTCACAACATCACCACGTCTATGCATAAAATAAACATTGACATCTCAAAATTGTTTGTGTAGACGACATTCATATTTTCCCCGTTTAAACTTTCCACTAACATTATAGCGTGTTCATTAGCCATCGGACACACACTACACTTGTGTTGTCTCGACAATGACAGCCCTATGACGACTAACAACAATGGATTCACATGTGCTAGAACTAATGGTGTTCCAACCTTTTCTTCGAAACATGGAGTGCATCATATCCTCTCAAATGTATATTTGCTTGCTCTTGGTTTGCAACAAAACATATACTCCTCACTTTCCCGCTAATGCGGTTGTAAAGCACATGTACTTGAAAATTAACACCTTAACCCTGAAAGGCTCCGTGGGGATTATGACTGACGATTGCGATAGTTGTTTCTTTGAAACTAGTAAAGGATTGGGCTCGGGGATCCTCTCTCTCCCCCTTCTTTTAAATCTGCCGATGGGTGTCTTTATTACCATAATAATTGTTAAGCTACTAGGAAGAATCTGATTTATAGTCTTCTAGATGACTATTAGACTAGGAGGGTTTATTAGTCTAAGCAGATGATACCCTCATTTTCTTGAAGAAACATAGAGAGATAACCCAGAATTGTAAATGGCAGTTGGCTTTGCTTGAACATATTTGTGGTATGCAGATTTTTTTTCTTCATAAAAGTGACTTGGTTCCTGCTTCTCGATACTGAAATCCTTAACGCTTGTGAGTTCGTGGTCCTTGAAGTGTAAAGGTTTGCGGTATGTAGCAAGTTTCCCCTCGGTTGAAAATCAAGGTATCAACTCGTGCAGTCTTGGTCTACAACCAATGATCAATATCTGGATACAAATAAGACACTTCACTTGGTCCCCAACACTCCTAGTAAGGGTGTCAATGATAAGTATCTGGATACAAATAAGACACTTCACTTGGTCCCCAACACTCCTAGTAAGGGTGTCAACCTTACTAGTCTCGCTAGTTACAAGTATTAATATATTTCGTGATGGAAAGTAGTGATTGCAAGCAAATAATAAAACGGTTTAGGTTGTAAACAATAAGAAAAAAAATTGATTGAGGTTGTAGTTATCAGGAACGATGGACTGGGATCCATAACTTCACTGGTGACATCTCTCCATAAAGCATAACATATGTGTGGTGAACAAATTATAGTTGCATACCGATTAAATTGTAGTTTTTTATGATTGACCATACATATCATGGTATCATATAGACATTACGTCCATGTATCCATAGATTGTTATCCAACTGCATATATGGCTAATACTACACTAGACACCACTTTCCATCATGCATCTCAAAATACTAAGTAAAAAACAGAGTATTGCATTAAGCAAAGTGACATAATGTTAATCGTAGATTGCCTTTACCTCTACCTCATCACCCGAACAACTACAAAACTATCTTTTTTATCCTTAGTGGCAATAACACAATACAAATCTTTTTCTCTTTCAGTTGTCGAGATAGATTACTTGCAAGGTTAAACCAAACTAGCATACACAACTCTCTTGGTGATCATTCATCTAAACATGGCCAGTGCAAAAACTAATAGATCAAAGATCATAAATGTTAATAACTCATACACTAAAGAACTCATATGTATCCAAACTAATACATATATAAATCTTATCATAAAGCGACAATTCATCATATATATACCACAACAAACACATCATTCATTACATCGGATGGACCACAATCATGTTAGACAACTCATGTGATCATTGTATTGACAAACAAGGGGGATGATGGAGGATGCCATGTAGCTACTGTTATGGACCTATAGTCAAGGAGGACTAATCACACATGGACATGGTGGCAACAAGCAGTGGCGGAGCTTGAAAGAAATCTCAGGAGGGGCGAACATTTTTTTTCTTCCTCAATAAGGAACCGTATCACTACGACAAATTAGATATTGAAAAGTATTGAGAAACTTAGGTAAGTACATTAATCGCATTTCAAACGTTCATTATATCTATAAAAGCTAGTCCATGAAAAAATATACCAAAATATTATTTAACCATGGAGTATTGAGTTAATCACACTAAAAATCAGCTCTTCTTTTCTTTGTGCTCTTAAATGGCAAGAACATCTGTAGAGGAGGTTGAATAGATTTTTTTTAATAGGTTGAACAGGGGTTCTGATCCAGTTAATATCGGTTCATTAGCTTTACATTCACCTCTCTTTCTTTTGTAAAATGCAGCAATGGTTTCCTTTAACCATCACTACCCGTTTTGTAAACAAAAAGAATTAGTACAAAATCTATGACCTATTTAAAACTTACCCCAACAAATTAAGATGCAAGAATCTATACCAGGAAGAAATTTCCAGTGGGGAGTGGGTGGGCAGACTGCTCTTGCTTGCTTGCTGCTCACTAGCTCACTGCTTGCTGCTCACTAGCCCACACGCAGGCACGATCACTGATCAGTGCCTCACCTCTACCTCTACGCAGACCGCTCGCATCGTCGAGGAGTGGAGCGCGGTCGGCCTTGTAGCTCCTTGGTGGCACTTGTTGCATAAAGGGGAGGCACCCAGCCATTCCCAGTCCGCAAGTCCACACAAGATGACAAGAGGAAAGACTAAAGACGAGAGAAATCAGAGTTGGTCGCTGGCTGCTGTACATCGCAGCTAGTTTGTCTCCGTACGGAGATGTTAAAAGGGCCCTATGGGCTGGTGTGTGCAGTGCCGCCTCGTTACTATGACGGGGTATTAAAAAAGTTTCATTTTTGCTGGGGGGGGGGGGGGGGGGGGCGACCGCCCAGCTTCGCCCCCGAGAAGCTCCGCCATTGGCAACAAGGTTGATGAACATAGCTCCGACGATGATTTCCGCCTCCGACAGATTATCAGAAAAGACCTCTAGTTTCTATCCTCGTGGAACAAGAGGTGTCGGCGGCTGGAAAAAAATCCATAAATATTTCTAGATGTTTTAGGAGAACATAAAGATAGCGTGAGAAAGAGGCGATGGAGAGGCGCCCTAGTGGTTCACGCGCCCCCATCTCGCGGCCCAACCCTGTGTTGCGAGCCAGAACCGTGTGGCACCCGTAGATGGCTGCTATGCTGGTCTCTGGTCCCTCTAGCTCCTTCTCGCTGAGAAGCTTCCAGAATTATATTTTCCTATTTTTACGTCCTCAAAACAGCGTTTTCCTTAATAGTCCAAAAACTTGTAGAAAACATCGACCCGTACTAGACACCGGATCAATAGGTTAGTACAATAAAATGCTACTCCCTCCGTTCCTTGATATAAGGTGTATAGATTTTTGAGAAAAATCTGAAATATAAGGTGTATTACGTTGTACCACTCGTTCAAATATTTTTTTTAGGGATTTGATTACATTTTCTTATACTAGGCAAGCTCCTCTATTATCTCATGTCAATTAGTCAGGTGTAGTCTCGCCCAAACTTGTGAAATTTTCCCTCCACGTGTGTTCTTTAATTTCCGTGCCAAAAATTGTACACCCTATATTTAGGAACAGAGGGAGTATAAAATTATGCCAAAACTATGCAAAAATAATATAAAAGTAGCATAAAAATAACAAAAATTATAGATAAGTTCGAAACATATTTATTCCCCTTATTATAGATGACAAAGAAATTCTTATCTTTGGCCAAATCTTTGGGTGTAAAGTTAGTTATTTCCTATTAATATTTGAAAGTTCTCCTACATTTCAGACACTTGCAGAATATAACCCCTAATTCCGAGCTTGTCAAACTCGTAGATTCTGATGGCCTCTTGTATAATGTTTAAGAATAGAAAGACTTCGATGAGCCATGTCTTTAGGCTGGATAAGAGAAGATTGTGGACGCAACTAACATACAAAAAAGATGAGTCAGTTTTATTTGTGTACAATGGGAATTTATGTTTTAAGGCTCACATGTTCAAAATTATTTTATAGTTGTTATAATGCTCTTTATGCTTGTATTGCATAATATTGTTTTTGTTTTTTAAAAGGAATTTGTGTTTTAAAAATGTTCATTGTATTCTACATTATTAATAATATTTTACTGTGTTTCGGTTTTGTGTTTAGGAAGTCACTAGCTTGTTTGTTTTGTTCAAATCCATGTTCTGTTTAGTATAAATTATTTTGCCAGAAATTACTGTTCACCCTGGGCCTCTCCGCTTGGCCCACTATTTTCCCTCGCTCGCGCGCGCAAGCCAGCGCAGCGCAGCAGCCTAGCAGCGCTAGCAGGCCGGCCCAACAGCACCCGCATCCCTCTCTGTTTGTTTTTTCTCTGCCGCTGACCGCTAGGGCCCACCTGTCATCTTCTCCTCCTTGTCGTGTTCTTCCTGGACAGTGAGTCCAATCCCAAATCCTCGCCCGATTCGATCGATTCTCGACCCCTAGGCCCCGGGAGACATCCTATATAAGACTAGTAGACTGCCCGTGCGTTACCATGGGCTTTTGAAAATTTGTATTGGTTGCATGTCAAATTTATATAGATAGAAAGATATCCAATAACAAACGAAACAAAATATCTGGAATCTAATTCGCTTGCAATGTACTTTGATAAAAAAATGTAATTCGACCCTATAAACCTGATGCACAAAATAAAGAAGGTGGTACAAAACATTGAATTCTTTATTCTGCACTGCATTACAAATGATACTAACACTTGAATGCATCATTTTAATTCTTAAAATCGATTGTCTCATGAGAGCATGTGCATTGTTATTATCCATTAATTAAAAACAACAGATGAAGGTCTTTTTCCTTTAAGAAAATGTTCCAAGATGTTACAACCAGAAACTTCATTGCAATATGCAATTGGCCGGCAAACTATTAGATAATATGGATTTAGGCACTTGAAACCATACAATTTACCATTTTAGAAATTACTGCAGCAAAACACATTTTGTAGAACATGCTACTCCTACCTCTCTTGTGACACGTATATGAATCAATCCTTGATAACATTTATTGTTTAAATTTTTAATGGCATTTATTTGTATTTTTATAATAATTTTCCAATTTTGTTTGAGTTATGTAACTTCATATTTGGTGTATCGGCTCAAAAGGATTTTCACATAAAACTCAAAAGGAAATGTGTGTGTTGTAATATGAGCTATGATATAACAGGGAAGCGAGCAACCTCCTATTCAAACAACAACCAGAGAGAAACCTTCATTAGACATACACTCAGACATTAACATCAAATATAGGGGTGAAATGGTGAATGACATGCGGCATCAATTGCGACAAGGCTAAAACTTGCCCAGAAAATATAGGTCACTACTCACAAAATTACAACATATTTTTTCAGCACAAAAGTCGAATAATACACGGTAGGATTGAGGAGAAGGTCTATAATATTAGTCTTACCAGTTTTCATTATTCTATTAGCAAGAGAGAGAGAATCGTAACCCCAGATTGTCTCCATATGTCTAGGCTATCCGAAAACCCAGACCATATGTGTGGGGTCAGGACGTCTGTGGACAACACACCACATCAGACCGAAAAAACACAGTTTTCTAAAATATTACAAGGCATCCCAAAGATATTGATCGTTATGAATTGTTAAGAACTTAAATGCTTAATGCAATCAACCGAAAAGCTACCAGGATGCTTGTCCATTTTGAGCCAGTCCACCTATTGAGGACTTCTTGATTAAAACCTGTAATCGTTCTAGGTAGCCTGCAAAACAGGAGGTAAAAGTGAGTAAATAGTGTACAAATAATAATTTCAGTTGAGTTGAAAGCCTTAAATTGAAAACCAACAAATATATGCAGACTTATTTCATACTGCTATTTTAATGAGCACCAATAACCTCCTTGCCAACATCGTAATATATCATCCAAAATCATATTAACAATTTTGAGGCAACTTTATATACTACTTACGAATATAAATAATATGATTAATTAACAAACCTTGGATTGTAATGTGAAAAACACTTCATGCTTCAAGGAATCAGATGGTGTGAATACCGTCAGAAAACTTTCTGGAGAAATAAGGATAGAGAGTTGTTAAGTTCAAGGAAACAGAGTGCCTCGCCTTACACAAAGTCTAAGTTCACCATAGTTACATGTTTAAATGGGTAAAACACGCTATGAATAAGAGAAATAACAAACAAGGAAAGAGAGTTGTTAAGTTCATCACACTGTTTGTTTATTTGCTTACTATAGAAGGCAACATCCCCTGAAAAATTTAATTTTATCAACAATGAATTCCCACCAGTTCTTAAAAATATTATGGTGAACTCATGTAGGCATGGTTAAGTATGCAAGGAAAAACTCATGTTCTGGGCATTTTTTACCCCGACCAATGCATGGAAGGACCAATAATAAACAGATTGGGAAAATTATGCATCTTTCTTTGTCCATAATAAGTTCTGTATCATCTACCAAATCAGTTAATTGTTTAACTATATCTTTCGGCCACCACTCTGTCCATGTGGGGAGTGCGCTAGCATTAGTAGCATGTATCTAAACTCTGATTACCGGCACGTACATTGATTAACAATAATGCTGGTGCTAAGAGAACTCACTTGTGGTGAGAAACTGAAGAAGTGTTGGCGAAGGGTTGAGGGAGCTCGAAGGGGTTGGCATCACTGAACAAGCTGTGCTTCACTACAACCCCTAGAAAACTTCAGAAAGGGTGTTTCTGTACGTCCACCCACATAAATCAAAAGATAAATCTGTGATTGCGCACCGGGCTGATAAACCACTCCAAAACAATCAAAAAAGAGAGATCAGTCTGTGACTTGTTGAGTAATTAGCAAACCCGGTGTTGTTGTCCACTACCATCCGGCTAGCGGCCCCAACTCGTTTGGCTCCGTCTACTCGATGCCAACAGATTAGCACATGGATGCATCCGCCGGCAGTGCCAACTCCACATCAAAGAACAACGGATTAGTACGTTGACAGGGATAGAAAAATATGAAACTCAGACAAACGTTATCAACAAACACTAATTTGAATACCTTCTAAATCTCACATAGTGCAGGGATGCTCTGAATATCATTGTGTTACGGAAATAATGTTCCTTTCTTAGTCTACTACCGGGTGCAGAATTCATCGACCACCATGATCCTCTATCACATTAAAGCCGTTGTACATCATAAGATTAGAGTCTTTGTTCCCATTGATAAATTGTGCAACACTCCAAAACACAAAAAGATCATTATCCCGTTGTCAACGGAATAAAGAAAGAACAAAGTATGTTCATCCCCCCATATTTATGAAAAATATTTAGTCAATAAGAACATGCATACTTGCCCACTTAATTGCAAACCAACTCACATGTGCAGCAAGGTTATTTATTAATTAATGTAAAATATGGCTGCCACTTAACAAAGTTTAGAACCAAATGGACAACTACAAAGAAGAATAAATATTTTGTATTCCTTTTTGGTTTCCCTTGCATGTTGCGGGCAGCGTGTGATACTTATCTGAAATACCTAAAGGCACAAGAAAAGTTAGTGAAGAATGAAGAAACTTTAATCTAACCTCGCTCGATCTGGTGTATTGCTTGAGCACCCATGCGAGTGTCTTCGCTCTTCTTCGTACGCATGGGGCACCGGCAAGTTCTCCAAGGAGGACAATAGCTCTCACCCACGACCTCCCCGATGTTGAAGTAGCAAGGTGACAGCATGGAATTGCTTGGTCGCTTGTGTGGGTGACCTCAGGGCGTCGCTGGTGGGAGGTCACGGACGAGCGCGTGAGGTTAGTGAAGGTAGATCTAGAGAAGAAGAATTCAACCTACAACTAAAAACTACATATACATACTATATATGCCATTCATACGTCTCAATTCAGATTCACATGTCTTACCTACATCTCAATACTCCACATATTGTTGGTCGCTCAGATTGTCCTCCTCGCCTTCTATAATTTTCAGTTCGTGTACGCTACCCTATCACCTGGTCAAAAAGCAATTACTGATTAGTGCAAAGGGATAACATAGAGAGGACAGACAAATGACTGCTACAACTCCCAGCCACATCTCTCCCAAATTCATCTGCATCGCTGACCAAATACAAGTGCAAAATCAAAATCGCCTGCTCCCTAGCCTCTCAACCACGCCAGGTGTAAATAGAACAGCAGCCAGTATTCGCCTCCGCTTCCCCATTCACCACACATCATGCAGAGCACTTTGAAATACCACATGATTCAAAAAACAGCACGTACAATATTGAGAGAACTACGACATGATTAAGAGAAAACCATCACGTTCCTTGCGCAGCGTCAGCACACACCAAGCGTGATTCAATAGTGGTGGATTCAAAATTTGCAAAGGGATTGGGAGAAGGGCTAATGAAGGGTACCGTGCAGGGCTGCAGGCTAGCTAGGGCAGGCACATAACCGGGGAGTGTGAGTCCTCTGGAAGGGGATACGTCCCATTCAGGCTAACCCTTCTTTGCTTTGGTCTACTGTTGTTAATTCTCTCCTGAATAAATACCAACGTCGGCAATGGTTGTACAAATTTTGTGGAGTCATCATGGTGATGCAAGATCTGAAGAAAAAATATAGTGGGGGCCGGGGGGGGGGGGGGGGGGGGGGGGCTGACCTTGCTGCTGGGGGGGGGCTGACCTTGCTGCTGCAGACTAACGTAGATTGAGGAGGCAGTGCCTGCAGGCTTCGAGTACCACATTAGGGAGGATGATGCCTAGCTAGGTCGTTGGATGTATCCCCAACCATGGATCTCCTCTTCCTCCTTTTGATCGCCACCGGATCTCACAAGCACCCTTGCCCTGGATACACAGACGCGGTACACGCAGGAAGATGGATAGAGCCACGCCCCTACCTTGACCAATCACTGATGTAGAGGGGGTCAATGATGGCCGGATCTGGAGCGTCAGCGGATGGGATGAATCAAAGAGGTCATCAAAATTATGAATGAATGTCTCCAAAAATAAAATTTCATTAGATAGTACATCAGAAAATATTGCTTTCAAATATAGATTGTGTTCTAGCTAGCATATGACTCTTCATGTCCATTAGGAGGTCACAAATGAGCGGTGAAAAATATGTTGGATGATAAAGGATAATGCACATTTTTTAAACGCTAAAAAGATATTTCACCATGTGTTGGATGCTTCAGTGCATTGCGGAGCTTGCACACGAGGAGAACATTACCGGCGGCCGGCCTCGATCTCGCTCGGCCATGTAGGACACGTCTGACCAGAGCAATGACAAGAGATTAGACATGTACGTCACCATGGCAACACAAGTCAAGAGAAGAACATGGGGCCATGGCCGGCTCGCACCTGATCTAGATGCATCCGTCCAATGCTCAATCTTCAACCGCCACGACCACACAAATCAAGATCAGGTGCGAGAACCTTATCTGGATGTGTCCGTCCTCGTCCCGGCTTCCACATGGCCCTTGCGACGCTACCTCCGCTTGGCCGCAGCCCATGTGCCCAAGCGCTTCATGAGCCGCTGCTAGTCGTGGCCGAGCGCGTTGGCCAAGGCCGAGGCACACCGTGCTTGGACTGCATCGGACGACCTCGACGAAGGCGAGCGAGGCGTGGCGTCGTGCCGTGCTTGCGTGGCGTCGGAATTAGCATCGGCGTTGGGCGGGGCGGGGCGGGGCGAGGCGAGGCGTGTGGCCGTGGCAACGGGGGTGAGTGGGGCGCGGGGGCACATGGAGGGCCGGGCCAAAGCGGAGGAGCGGCCGTAGGGAGGCAGCAGGCAGGGAAGGAAAGAGGCGAGGATTGGGGTGCGGAGGTGGAGGACGTGCTTAGGTTTCAGCTTGGGTCTTTTTGGTTTTTTCTCCATCAGTTTATGTGTGAGGGGACGAGAAAATAGGCCGGGAGGTGTGGAGGGGTGGTGGTAGTAGTGGGAGGTAAGACGGAAAAAAAAACAGACGAAAAAAGATCGCGGAATGGAGACTACCAACTCCTATATTAGGAGTAGAGATCTCCATCTCGTCCTGGTTCAATTTTTGGCAAAATCTCACGCTCCCATGCCCTGAAACTCCCGATCGGATCTCGCCGGAGTTCCGCCGCAGAAGCTCCTTCGCCGGTCGTTTCTGTTGACGCGGAAGGTTCCCAGCGCCCCCTTACCATCGGTTGTCTTCGCCTTGACCTCCTCTCCCTCCCTCACCTACTAGACGGGAGCACTAGAACGAGCGCTAGGACCTCCGCCTGAAGCAGAAGCCGTCGTCGCTGCTCCAGCCGGACCTCACCGACATTAGCAGAAGCCCCGGCCGTTCCCGAGGACAGTTTCGAGTTCGCCGCCCGATACGTCTCCAACGTATCTACTTTTCCTAACGTTTTTTCTCTTGTTTTGGACTCTAATTTGAATGATTTGAATGAAACTAACTCCGGACTCACGTTGTTTTCAGCAGAATTACCATGGTGTTATTTTTGTGCAGAAATAAAAGTTCTCGGAATGGAAAGGAACTTTGCGAGGATTTTTTTTATATCAAATAAGAGAATTTCTGGAGGCATGAGGGAACTGAGGGGGGCGCCTGGGTGGGCACAATCCACCAGGGCGTGCCAGCCCCCCCCCCCCCCCAGGCGCGCCCTGGTGGGTGCTGCCCACCTGGTGGCCCCGCTGACCCTCAAACCGACGCTATAAAATTCCATATCTTTAGAAAAAATCAAGAAGAAAGAATTATCGCGTTTCACGAGACGGAGCCGCCGCCAAGCCCTGTTCTTCCTGGGGGGGCCAGATCTGGAGTCCGTTTGGGGCTTCGGAGAGGGGGATCTTCGATCTTCGTCATCACCAACACATCTCCATCGCCAATTCCTTGATGCTCCCCACCAGGAGTGAGTAATTCCTTCGTAGGCTCGCTGGTCGGTGAGGAGTTGGATTAGATTCATCATGTAATCGAGTTAGTTTTGTTAGGTCTTGATCCCTAGTATCCACTATGTTCTGAGATTGATGTTGTTATGACTTTGCCATGCTTAATGCTTGTCACTTTGGGCCCGCGTACCTTGATTTCAGATCCGAACCATTTATGTTATCACCATTATATCCATGTTCTAGATCCTATCTTGCAAGCTATAGTCACCTACTACGTGTTATGATCCGGCAACCCCGGAGTGACAATAGTCGGGACCACTCCCGGTGATGACCGTAGTTTGAGGAGTTCATGTATTCACCGTGTGGTAATGCTTTGTTACGGTTCATTATTAAAAGGAGGCCTTAATATCCCTTAGTTTCCAATAGGACCCCGCTGCCACGGGAGGGTAGGACAAAAGATGTCATGCAAGTTATTTCCATAAGCATGTATGACTATTTACGGAATACATGTCTACATTATATTTATGAACTGGAGCTAGTGCCGTATCGCCCTAGGTTATAAATGTCTCATGATGAATATCATCCAACGAGTCACCGATCCAATGCCTATGAATTTATCATATATTGTTTTGCTAAGTTACTACTGTTGCTACTGCTATCGTTACTGCTACAATATCACTATTATCACTGTTACTGTCACCGTTACTACTACTGCTATCATCAAAACTACCATACAACTATGCTACTAATCACTTTGCTGCAGATAATAAATCTCCAGGTGTGGTTGAATTGACAACTCAGCTGCTAATACCTTCAAATATTCTTTGGCTTTCCTTGTGTTGAATCTATAAATTTGGGTTGAATACTCTACCCTCGAAAACTGTTGCGATCCCCTATACTTGTGGGTTATCACCGCCTCTCTCCGCACATCGTCCCTGAGCTCGGGAGGCCTCTCCAGCGAGCGTACGCTCCAAGTCCGAGCCGCGTTGCGCCGTCTTTGCGCCGTCTTCCTCAACTCCGGCGGCCACCAAGCCCTTCTTCTCCGGTGAACAAACGACAGCCGCCCAATCTTCTGTAAGCGGCCAAGATTAGATCTGTGATTTTTTAGCCGAACCGTTTTCTGTTAAGTTGCGGCCATCCACTCTTTAGCCACCGTAGCGAATGGTTCCCACTGAACCGCAACAGTTCTTCCAAAAATCAGTTTTGGCACAATTTATTTTTTGGGTACATTTCATACCAAATTTCATTTAGGTATATCTTTTAGTTTGTAACTCCAAATTCACTGATTCTTTTTCCTGTGTACTCATAGTGACCAGTAGAATACTGTAGGACCAAAATTTCACATTTTTGAACTATTCAAAATTGAATTTGTTTGAAGTTGAATTCAAACTTCCGGAAGCCATAACTTTCAAACCGTTGATCCAAATTAGTTGATTATTTTTGCATCGTGATCCTATTAGCATGTAGATAATATATACCTACTGATATGTTCCTTTATTTAAGTTTTATTCGAATTATTTTCTGTTTACTTTATTGTGGCGTTACGTGAGTATGGTTTATTTATCGGTGCCTTCGTTAATCGTATAGATTGTCCGAAGTGCGAAGCGGATCAGAATTAATCGTTAGAGTACTTCAGCACCGTTCAAGGCAAGTTTGCACTTTTGATTTTGCTCATCCTATATTCTGTTATGTTTTGGTATTGATTGTGTTATGTGATGGTGTGATCAACTTGTTGTGGTAGACGTGGGCATGTGTCGAGTCATCCATGGAAGTGGTGAGTGTTTATAGTCGTAGGCTCGGGATTATTAACCAGGTGAATGCATCACTGGCAGAGCGCTCAATTGTCCCTAGAGAATGCGCTATTGACAGAGCGCACTTGAGGCGAGGTATAGTTTTTCGGAACTTAAATCAGGTGAATGCGTCCTTGGCAGAGTGCTCTATTGTTCCTAGAGAATGTGCCACTGACAGAGCGCACTTGAGATTCTTCTGAAGTTCTTGTCATGTTAACTTAGAATCTTTGGGGTTATCATGGGCGGATAAGTTAGAGGCTGTAGAAATTCCGGTTAGTGGAGGTAGGTGAAGAGATTCTTCTCAAAACTAACTTGCGTGTTTTGTTTGTCATACTTTGCTCGTGGATGTAGGTTTGCTATATCATTATGTGTGATTTGCCAATACATTCAATGTATTGACCCTTGTGGCTGCAACTTATCATGTTGCAGGATTTTCAGATGACCAGTGAGATACGGTAGGGTCGCAAGTCCTCACTCGGCATTTCGCCAGTAAGCATTGATGGGACCCATCGTTTGTTTGTGCTACATTTTCTGCTGTTATTATTGAATAAGTTAGCCATGTGCTATTCAGTTTGTAATACTTTATAAATTCTGAATCATACGATTGAAGTAAATCATGCACTTGTTATTTGATATTCATATGTACTGTGTGTGCTAGCGAGTTGATCCAGGGACTAGCACAGTGAACACAAAGACATCGAATCTTATCAGATTCGGGTCATTACACATGAGAAGTTTTTTGTCAACCACTTACTGGGATATTTGGAATTGTTCCTTCGAGCACTCTTTGTGATACAACAAAAGATCAAAATATTGGAGTCACTTACTTATACTAAACTTTTCTACTTACGTGTAGCTCATCACACCAACATAAGAAATTAACTATATGTTTCCAATTATACACAATAAAATTATCAATATAATAGTGATGCTACATATAAAGATACACTATTTATTAACAACTTTAATCTTCTACACATACTAATACTACAATTGTGTTAGTCTATTTAGCTTGTTTGATAAACTCCTCCAAAGAACACATTTCGTTCAATTAAATTAGATTAAATATAATAAAGGAAAACAACAACATTGTGTTATCATGCTTAGGATTATTATGTTGCATTTATATTCATATATTCTGATTATCTTGGTAGATAGAGTTGAGCATTCTAAACAAACCTTTTCTTTTGTATGTATCCAAAAAATATCTTGATGCAGAGTTATTTCTAGAAGTTATGACTGTCTATCTTATGGAAGGTTGCTACTGATATTCCCAACTAATCTTTATGCTTGGTGAACATAGTTGTTGGGCCATGAAGAACAAGGGTTGCAGTGAGCAGCATGTATTTCCCATAGTTAGGAACTAAGGTACCAATCCAATGGTGCACTTAACTATAGTAAACAATCATCACTTCACACAATTAGATAATTTCTTCTTGGTCGTCAGCTTAGATAGTGAGACTGTGAGTCTCACTAGCCTTGCAAGTTACAAGGATTAACAAATAGTATGGCTGGAACTGATGATTGTAGGCAAGTAAATAAAATGGTTCAAACTGTAAAGAACATAAAATGAGTTTGACCAAAGGTGTGATTGTGAGGAATAAAGGACTGACCTCCGTAACTTCGCTAGTGGCATCTCTCTAGTAAACATTAGCGGCAGCAGGAGTGGGCGCCAGGACGATGACAGCAGCGGCGGAGCTTAGAGTATTGCTGGGGGGTGTTGTGGGTGTTGGGGAACGTAGTAATTTCAAAAAAAATCCTACGAGCACGCAAGATCATGGTGATGGCATAGCAATGAGAGGGGAGAGTGTTGTCCACGTACCCTCGTAGACCGTAAGCGGAAGCGTTATGACAACGCGGTTGATGTAGTCGTACGTCTTCACGATCCGACCGATCCATGCACCGAACGTACGGCACCTCCGTGTTCAGCACACGTTCAACTCGATGATGATCTCCGGGCTCCAATCTAGCATAGCGTCGGGGATGAGTTCCGTCAGCACGACGGCGTGGTGATGGTGATGATGTTCTACCAGCGCAGGGCTTCGCCTAAGCTCTGTGACGATATGACCGAGGTGGAATATGGTGGAGGGGGCACCGCACACGACTAAGGAACGATCCGTAGATCAACTTGTGTGTCTATAGGGTGCCCCCTGCCCCCGTATATAAAGGAGTGGAGGAGGGGGAGGGCCGGCCCTCTCTATGGCGCGCCCTAGGGGAGTCCTACTCCCACCGGGAGTAGGATTCCCCTTTTCCTACTAGAACTATGAACCCTTCCATGTACTAGGAGTAGGCGAGAAGGAAAGGGAAGAGAGAAGGAGAAGGAAGGAAGGGGGCGCCCCCCCTCCCTAGTCCAATTCGGACTAGTCCAAGGGGAGGGGTGCGGCCACCCTTTTGGCCCATTCTCTCCTTTCCCGTATGGCCCAATGAGGCCCAATACGAATTCCCGTAACTCTCCGGTACTCCAAAAAATACCCGAATCACTCAGAACCTTTCCGAACTCCGAATATAGTCGTCCAATATATCGATCTTTACGTCTCGACCATTTCGAGACTCCTCGTCATGTCCCTGATCTCATCCGGGACTCCGAACTCCTTCGGTACATCAAAACTCATAAACTCATAATAAAACTGTCATCGTAACGTTAAGCGTGCGGACCCTACGGGTTCGAGAACTATGTAGACATGACCTAGAACTATTCTCGGTCAATAACCAATAGCGGAACCTGGATGCCCATATTGGCTCCTACATATTTTACGAAGATCTTTATCGGTTAAACCGCATAACAACATACGTTGTTCCCTTTGTCATCGGTATGTTACTTGCCCGAGATTCGATCGTCGGTATCCAATACCTAGTTCAATCTCGTTACCGGCAAGTCTAATTACTCGTTACGTAATGCATCATTCTGTAACTAACTCATTAGCTACATTGCTTGCAAGGCTTATAGTGATATGCATTACCGAGAGGGCCCAGAGATACCTCTCCGACATTCGGAGTGACAAATCCTAATCTCGAAATACGCCAACCCAACAAGTACCTTCGGAGACACCTGTAGAGCACCTTTATAATCACCCAGTTACGTTGTGACGTTTGGTAGCACACAAAGTGTTCCTCCGGTAAACGGGAGTTGCATAATCTCATAGTCATAGGAACATGTATAAGTCATGAAGAAAGCAATAGCAACATACTAAATGATCGGGTGCTAAGCTAACGGAATGGGTCATGTCAATCACAGCATTCTCCTAATGATGTGATCCCGTTAATCAAATAACAACTCTTTGTCCATGGTTTAGGAAACATAACTATCTTTGATTAACGGGCTAGTCAAGTAGAGGCATACTAGTGACACTCTGTTTGTCTATGTATTCACACATGTATTATGTTTCCGGTTAATACAATTCTAGCATGAATAATAAACATTTATCATGATATAAGGAAATAAATAATAACTTTATTATTGCCTCTAGGGCATATTTCCTTCAGTCTCCCACTTGCACTAGAGTCAATAATCTAGTTCACATCGCCATGTGATTTAACACCAATAATCATATCTGTGTATGATTAACACCCATAGTTCACATCGTCATATGACCAACACCCAAAGGGTTTACTAGAGTCAATAATCTAGTTCACATCGCTATGTGATTAACACCCAAAGAGTACAAAGGTATGATCATGTTTTGCTCGTGAGAGAAGTTTAGTCAACGGGTCTGTCACATTCAGAGCCGTATGTATTTTGCAAATATTCTATGTCTACAATACTCTGCACGGAGCTACTCTAGTTAATTGCTCCCACTTTCAATATGTATCCAGATTAAGACTTAGAGTCATCTGGATCAGTGCCAAAACTTGTATCAACGTAACCTTTTACGACGAACCTTTTGTCACCTCCATAATTGAGAAACATATCCTTATTCCACTAAGGATAATTTTGACCAATGTCCAGTGATCTACTCCTAGATCACTATTGTACTCCCTTGTCAAACCAGGGCAGAGTATACAACAGGTCTGGTTCACAGCATAGCATACTTTATAGAACCTATGACTGAGGCATAGGGAATGACTTTTCATTCTCTTTCTATTTTCTGCTATGGTCGGGTCTTGAGTCTTTCTCAACTTCACACCTTGCAACATAGGCAGGAACTCCTTCTTTGACTGTTCCATTTTGAACTACTTCAAAATCTTGTCAAGGTATGTACTCATTGAAAATCTTATCAAGCGTCTTGATCTATCTCAATAGATCTTGATGCTCAATATGTAAGTAGCTTTACTGATGTCTTTATTTTAAAGAACTCCTTTCAAACACTCATTTATGCTTTGCAGAATAATTCTACATTATTTTCGATCAACAATATGTCATTCACATATACATCTCTACTACTATAGTACACCAATTTTCAAATTTGGATTGGCCACCCAGAGTGATGCCGAAGCATTTGTTAGCCGTTGATTTCTTCAACAGGATGAATCACTGCCATTTATCAATCTTGAACCGAACTTATCCAAGGGCCATGGTTCGTGGGATTCGCTCCCCACGGCCGCGCGCCAGAATGAGGTCGGGGATCTTTCTAGAGTTCAGCTGCCATCTGACCAACCTGACACAAAGTAACTTTCACGTGAGGAGCTCCTAGCCTACAAAGCTCATGCTCGGAACTTTCTAGAGTTAAACGAATGCCAGTTCCCGTGAGGAGCTTCTAGCCTACAAAATTCATGCTCCAGAATTTGCACGTGAGGAGCTAGCTTTATGTTGCGAACAAGTGTAGTACTCCAGTGTAGAATAGAAGCTCCAAACAAGTGTGCGCGTAGAGCCTAGCAGCCTATATTACTGCGGTAGCAATTATCCCCTAGCATGCATGAGTACCGTTGAATGCAAGCACAGAAGTATTTTTAATTTTTCCCAAATGAATTAGTACAGTGCAGAAAACTTGTACACATGGCAATATTGCTGTTCGTTGAGAGAAATATTTAAACAACCAGTAAAAAATTAAGATTTATATTTTAATTTATTTTCTTAATGGGACGTTAAGTTATTTAAAGCTTTGTGCGGTCGACAACACACAAAAGAAATAGTTTTTGTAAGAAAACGCCAATGGTTTGGAAAAGTGAAATTATAACATCAAACTGATTTTATCTATAATTCAAATTCGAGTATGGAAAAAATAAAATATTTCACAAACACGTCAATAACATTTCTTTTGGAACAAAATTATATATTATTTCTATGCATGCTTCATATACTAGAAATTCGTTGTGCCACCATGATTTTATACAAATTGTAAGAAACAATCCACGAGTTCTCAACACGATAATTTTATTATAACATGACATATTTACTTTTAAGAAATGATTTAGCATTGTGATCACACATAATAATCTAACGTGCAAAGCACGTACAAATTACTAGTATCAGAAATGTTGTAGTGCTCCCACTCACTTTCTTGTAAATACAGGCTTCACCGTAAGTCTGTACAAAATTATATGCTTTGATCAACTCATCAAAGTGTATATTCCAACTCCGAGATGCTTGCAACAGTCCATAGATGGATCGCTGGAGCTTGCATATTTTGTTAGCACATTTATGATTGACAAAACCTTCTGGTTGCATCATATACAACTCTTCTTTAATAAATCCATTAAGGAATGCAGTCTTGTTTATCTATTTGCCAGATTTCATAAAATGCGGCAATTGCTAACATGATTCGGACATACTTCAGCATAGATACGAGTGAGAAACTCTCATCGTAGTCAACACCTTGAACTTGTCGAAAACCTTTTGCGACAATTCTAGCTTTGTAGATAGTAACACTACTTGAACTTGAAGATCCATTTATTCTTAATGGCTTGCCGATCACCGAGCAAGTCCACCAAAGTCCATACTTTGTTCTCATATATGGATCCTATCTCAGATTTCATGGCCTCAAACCATTTCGCGGAATCGGAGCTCATCATCGCTTCCTCATAGTTCGCAAGTTCATCATGGTCTAGTAACATGACTTCCAGAACAGGATTACCGTACCACTCTGGTGCGGATCTCACTCTGGTTTACCTACGAGATTCGGTAGTAACTTGATCTGAAGTTACATGATCATCATCATTAGCTTCCTCACTAATTGGTGTAGTAGTCACAGGAACAGATTTCTGTGATGAACTACTTTCCAATAAGGGAGAAGGTACAATTACCTTATCAAGTTTCAACTTTCCTCCCACTCACTTCTTTCGAGAGAAACTCCTTCTCTAGAAAGGATCCATTCTTAGCAACGAATGTCTTGCCTTTGGATCTGTGATAGAAGGTGTACCCAACAGTCGCCTTTGGGTATCCTATGAAGACATATTTCTCCGATTTGGGTTTGAGCTTATCAGGTTGAAAACCTTTTTCATATAAGCATTGCAACTCCAAACTTTAAGAAACGACAGCTTAGGTTTACTTCTAAACCATAGTTCATACGGTGTCGTCTCAACGGATTTAGATGGTGCCCTATTAAACGTGAATGCAGCTGTCTCTAATGCATAACCCCAAAACGATAGTGGTAAACTGATAAGATACATCATAGATCGTACCATATCTAGTAAAGTACGATTACGATGTTCGGACACACCATTACATTGTGGTGTTCCAGGTGGCGTGAGCTGTGAAACTATTCCACATTGTTTTATATGAAGGCCAAACTCATAACTCAGATATTCTCCTCCACGATCAGATCGTAGAAACTTTATTTTCTTGTTATGATGATTCTCCACTTTACTCTGAAATTCTTTGAAATTTTCAACTATTTCAGACTTTATGTTTCATTAAGTAGATATACGCATATCTGCTCAAATCATCTGTGAAGGTTAGAAAACAACGATACTTGCCACGAGCCTTCATACTCATTGGTCTGCATACATCAGTATGTATTATTTCCAACAAGTCAGTAACTCGTTCCATTGCTCCGAAGAACGAAGTTTTAGTCATCTTGCCCAAAAGGCACGGTTCGCAAGTATCAAATGATTCATAACCAAGTGATTCCGAAAATCCATCTTTATGGAGTTTCTTCATGCGCTTTACACCGATATGACCCAAACGGCAGTGCCACAAATAAGTTGCACTATCATTATTAACTTTGCATCTTTTGGCATCAATATTATGAATATGTGTATCACTACGATCGAGATCCAACAAACTATTTTCATTGGGTGTATGACCATTGAAGGTTTTATTCATGTAAACAGAACAACAATTATTCTCTGATTTTAAATGAATAACCGTATTGCAATAAGCATGATCAAATCATATTCATGCTCAACGCAAACGCCAAATAACATTTATTTAGGTTTAACACTAATCCCAAAAGTATAGGGAGTGTGCGATGATGATCATATCAATCTTGGAACTACTTCCAACACTCATCGTCACTTCCCCTTCAACTAGTCTCTGTTTATTCTGTAACTCCTGTTTCGAGTTACTAATCTTAGCAACCGAACAAGTATCAAATACTCAGGGGCTACTATAAACACTAGTAAGGCACACATCAAACACCTGTATATCAAAAATACCCTTGTTCACTTTGCCATCCTTCTTATCCACCAAATATTTAGGGCATTTCCGCTTCCAGTGACCATTTCCTTTGCAGTGTAAGCACTTAGTCTCAGGCTTTGGTCCAGCTTTGGTCTTCTTCACGGGAGTGACAACTTGTTTGCCATTCTACTTGAAGTTTCTCTTTCTTTCCCTTTGCCCTTTTCTTGAAACTAGTGGTCTTGTCAATCATCAACACTTGATGCTCTTTCTTGATTTCTACCTTCGTTGATTTCAACATTACGAAGAGCTCGGGAATCATTTTCGCCATCCTTTGCATACTATAGTTCATCACGAAGTTCTACTAACTTGGTGATGGTGACTAGAGAACTCTGTCAATCACTATCTTATCTGGAAGATTAACTCCCACTTGATTCAAGCGATTGTAGTACCCAGACAATCTGAGCACTTGCTCACTAGTTGAGCGATTCTCCTCCATCTTTTAGCTATAGAACTTGTTGGAGACTTCATATCTCTCAACTCGGGTATTTGCTTGAAATATTAACTTCAATTCCTGGAACATCTCATATGGTCCATGATGTTCAAAACATCTTGGAAGTCCCGATTCTAAGCCATAAAGCATGATGCACAAAACTATCAAGTAGTCATCATATTGAGCTAGCCAAACGTTCATAACGTCTGCATCTGCTCCTGCAATAGGTCTGTCACCTAGAGGTGCATTAAGGACATAATTCTTCTGTGCAGCAATGAGGATAAACCTCAGATCACGGATCCAATCCGCATCATTGCTACTAACATTTTTCAACACAATTTTCTCTAGGAACATATGAAAGCAACAACGCAAGCTATTGATCTTACAACATAATTTGCAAAATACTACCAGGACTAAGTTCATGATAAATTTAAGTTCAATTAATCATATTACTTAAGAACTCCCACTTAGACAGACATCTCTCCAGTCATCTAAGTGATCACGTGATCCAAATCAACTAAACCATAACCGATCATCACGTGAGATGGAGTAGTTTTCAATGGTGAACATCACTATGTTGATCATATCTACTATATGATTCACGCTCGACCTTTCGGTCTCCGTGCTCCGAGGCCATATCTGCATATGCTAGGCTCGTCAAGTTTAACCTGAGTATTCCGCGTGTGCAAAACTGGCTTGCACCCGTTGTAGATGGACGTAGTGCTTATCACACCCGATCATTACGTGGTGTCTGGGCACGACGAACTTTGGCAACGGTGCATACTCAGGGAGAACACTTCTTGATAATTAGTGAGAGATCATCTTAAAATGCTACCGTCAATCAAAGCAAGAATAAGATGTATAATAGATAAACATCATATGCAATCAAAATATGTGACATGATATGGCCATGATCATCTTGCGCCTTTGATCTCCATCTCCAAAGTACTGTCATGATCTCTATCGTCACCGGCACGACACCATGATCTTCATCATCTTGATCTATATCAATGTGTCATCACATGGTTGTCTCACCAACTATTGCTCTTGCAACTATTGCTATCGTATAGCGATAAAGTAAAGCAATTATTTGGCACTTGCATCTTATGCAACAAAGAGACATCCATAGGGCTTATGCCAGTTGCCGATAACTTCAACAAAACATGATCATCTCATACAACAACTTATATCTTATCACGTCTTGACCATATCACATCACAACATGCCCTGCAAAAACAAGTTAGACGTCCTCTACTTTGTTGTTGCAAATTTTACGTGGCTGCTACGGGCTGAGCAAGAACCGTTCTTACCTACGCATCAAAACCACAACGATAGTTCGTCAAGTTAGTGATGTTTTAACCTTTGCAAGGACCGGGCGTAGCCACACTTGGTTCAACTAAAGTTGGAGAAACTGACACCCGCCAGCCACCTGTGTGCAAAGCACGTCGGTAGAACCAGTCTCACGTAAGCGTACGCGTAATGTCGGTCCGGGCCGCTTCATCCAACAATACCGCCGAACCAAAGTATGACATGCTGGTAAGCAGTATGACTTGTATCGCCCACAACTCACTTGTGTTCTACTCGTGCATATAACATCAACGCATAAAACCTAGGCTCGGATGCCACTGTTGGGGAACGTAGTAATTACAAAAAAATTCCTACGAGCACGCAAGATCAAGGTGATGGCATAGCAACAAGAGGGGAGAGTGTTGTCCATGTACCCTCGTAGACCGTAAGCGGAAGTGTTATGACAACGCGGTTGATCTAGTCGTACGTCTTCATGATCCGACCGATCCAAGCACCGAACATACGGCACCTCCGTGTTCAGCACACGTTCAGCTCGATGACGATCTCCGGGCTCCAATCCAGCAGAGCGACGGGGATGAGTTCCGTCAGCACGACGGCGTGGTGACGGTGATGATGTTCTACCGGCGCAGGGCTTCGCCTAAACTCCGCGACGATATGATCGAGGTGGAATATGGTGGAGGGGGGCACCGCACACGGCTAAGGAACGATCCGTAGATCAACTTGTGTGTCTATGGGGTGCCCCCTGCCCCCGTATATAAAGGAGTGGAGGAGGGGGAGGGCCGGCCCTCTCTATGGCGTGCCCTAGGGGGGTCCTACTGCCACCCGGAGTAGGATTCCCCTTTTCCTAGTAGAACTAGGAACCCCTCCATGTAGTAGTAGGAGAGAAGGAAAGGGAAGAGAGAAGGAGAAGGAAGGAAGGGGGCGCCCCCCTCCCTAGTCCAATTCGGACTAGTCCAAGGGGAGGGGTGCCACCACCCTTTTGGCCCTTTCTCTCCTTTCCCGTATGGCCCAATGAGGCCCAATACGAATTCCCGTAACTCTTCGGTACTCCGAAAAATACCCGAATCACTCGGAACCTTTCCGAACTCCGAATATAGTCGTCCAATATATCGATCTTTACGTCTCGGCCATTTAGAGACTCCTCGTCATGTCCCTGATCTCATTCGGGACTCCGAACTCCTTCGGTACATCAAAACTCATAAACTCATAATAAAACTGTCATCGTAACGTTAAGCGTGCGGACCCTACGGGTTCGAGAACTATGTAGACATGACCTAGAAATATTCTTGGTCAACAACCAATAGCGGAACCTGGATGCCCATATTGGCTCCTACATATTCTACGAAGATCTTTATCGGTCAAACCGCATAACAACATACGTTGTTCCCTTTGTCATCGGTACGTTACTTGCCCGAGATTCGATCGTCGGTATCCAATACCTAGTTCAATCTCGTTACCGGCAAGTCTCTTTACTCGTTACGTAATGCATCATTCCATAACTAACTCATTAGCTACATTGCTTGCAAGGCTTATAGTGATGTGCATTACCGAGAGGGCCAGAGATACCTCTCAGACATTCGGAGTGACAAATCCTAATCTCGAAATACGCCAACCCAACAAGTACCTTCGGAGACACCTGTAGAGCACCTTTATAATCACCCAGTTACGTTGTGACGTTTGGTAGCACACAAAGTGTTCCTCCGGTAAACGGGAGTTGCATAATCTCATAGTCATAGGAACATGTATAAGTCATGAAGAAAGCAATAGCAACATACTAAACGATCGGGTGCTAATCTAACGGAATGGGTCATGTCAATCACAGCATTCTCCTAATGATGTGATCCCGTTAATCAAATAACAACTCTTTGTCCATGGTTTAGGAAACATAACCATCTTTGATTAACGAGCTAGTCAAGTAGAGGCATACTAGTGACACTCTGTTTGTCTATGTATTCACACATGTATTATGTTTCCGGTTAATACAATTCTAGCATGAATAATAAACATTTATCATGATATAAGGAAATAAATAATAACTTTATTATTGCCTCTAGGGCATATTTGCTTCAGTGGGCCCCCCAAGATTGGCACATGCAGGCTTAAATAATTTGAAAAGGAGCTTAGGTTACCGGCTCGAGTGTGGGCTCGAGCCCCACGGCTGAGCATTCAATGAGCTCCAGCACGGGGTGGGATGTGGCACGGCCTCCCACACTTTAATGGGAACTACCATTTATGTTGTATTTCCTCTGTCCTATAATGTAAGACATTTGTTTGACACTACAGTAGAAGGGAGATAGTGAAGCAACCTGGTGCGTGTTAAACATTGTAACATGTTGTGTCATGTTGCGGTAGCAGAGTGCTTGACGTTGACCGGGGATGGGGGACGCGGGAGCTCCTTGTACGCGACGCATCCGCTGCATGCAGCGCAGCTGGTGGGCCCCGGCGCAGGAGGTTGCGGGAGTGTATCTGGTGCTACTGAGGCTTAAATGCTACCATGATACGGGCATTTGGGCCGTCGGATTCTTAGATCGGACAACATCCGGGAGTTGCTGGATTTGCTGGACCTATGCGTAATTTTTGGACACCTCGTAAGATTTTTTGCAAATGTTGCAGAGTCATTGAGAGCCATCAGATATAAGAATCCAACGGCCCGGAAGCTTGTATCACGGTAGAACCTAAAACTTGGTAGCACTAGGACGAACCGACTAGAGCTTTGACAACAGGCATGCGTCATCACTCATGTCAGTGATCAGATCGCTGGCTGACTATGTCCTCGCCATGAAGATTCCATGCATGGTCGGTGTACACTTCGAAACTGTAGCCATCTCAAATCTTGGTTTGTATGCTTTCAATATGTAGGAAAGGGGCACCTACCCTTCAAGCGACTGAAAACACGAACCCAGATCTCTCGGGCGACACGGGGGAACCCCCTCCGGCGCCGGCGCCTTTTCCACAACCTCCTTCCCCTCACCTCGCGCCGCCTGAGGAGCCCGCCGGCGAAGCCCGGTCCAGCTCCAGGAGGGTGGCGGCGGGGCATCTCTCGGTCGGGCGCTCGGGCGGATCTTGCAGGAAGTCCCAGTGGGCACGTGGGCGCGGCTCCGGCGTCGGCTGGTGCGGATCCGGTGGCCCGGGGGTAGGGCGGCGTGACAGTGACTCGCGGCAGCCAGGTGCAGCGTGGGCGCAGCTGAGGTGGCACGGGCGCTGGGCGAGGTGCGCGTCCGGCGCGTGGAGGCTCGACAGGCGTGTTCAGGAGGTCTGGGCAGCACGGATCTGCGGCGGAGGGCCGAGGACCATCATGGTGCTGCTGCTCCGGCGGGGTGCTTGGTGGAGGTGTCCGATAATGTCTACTACACAACCTTCTTCTTGTAGACGTTGTTGGGCCTCCAAGTGCAGAGGTTTGTAGGACAGTAGCAAATTTCCCTCAAGTGGATGACCTAAGGTTTATCAATCCGTGGGAGGCATAGGATGAAGATGGTCTCTCTCAAGCAACCCTGCAACCAAATAACAAAGAGTCTCTTGTGTCCCCAACACACCCAATACAATGGTGAATTGTATAGGTGCACTAGTTCGGCGAAGAGATGGTGATACAAGTGCAATATGGATGATAGTTATAGGTTTTTGTAATCTGAAAATATAAAAACAGCAAGGTAGCAAGTGTTAAAAATGAGCATAAACGGTATTGCAATGCTAGGAAACAAGGTCTATGGTTCATACTTTCACTAGTGCAAGTTGTCTCAACAATAATAACATAACTGGATCATATAACTATCCCTCAACATGCAACAAAGAGTCACTACAAAGTCACCAATAGCGGAGAACAAATGAAGAGATTATTGTACGGTATGAAACCACCTTAAAGTTATTCTTTCTGATCGATCTATTCAAGAGTTCGTAGTAAAATAACACGAATCTATTCTTTCTGTTCAATCTATCCTAGAGTTCGTACTAGAATAACACCTTAAGATACAAATCAACCAAAACCCTAATGTCACCTAGATACTCCAATGTCACCTCAAGTATACGTGGGTATGATTATACGATATGCATCACACAATCTCAGATTAATCTATTCAACCAACACAAAGAACTTCAAAGAGTGCCCCAAAGTTTCTACCGGAGAGTCAAGACGAAAATGTGTGTCAACCCCTATGCATAAGTTCACAAGGTCACTGAACCCGCAAGTTTATCAACCAAACATACATCAAGTAGATCACGTGAATATCCCATTGTCACCACAGATAAGCACATGCAAGACATACATCAAGTGTTCTCAAATCCTTAAAGACTCAATCTGATAAGATAACTTCAAAGGGAAAACTCAATCCATACAAGAGAGTAGAGGGGGAGAAACATCATAAGATCCAGCTATAATAGCAAAGCTCGCGGTACATCAAGATCGTACCATCTCAAAAACACGAGAGAGAGAGAGAGAGATCAAACACATAGCTACTGGTACATATATACCCTCAGCCCGAGGGTGAACTACTCCCTCCTCGTCATGGAGAGCGCCGGGATGATGAAGATGGCCACCGGTGAGGGATCCCCCCTCTGGCAAGGTGCCGGAACAGGGTCCCAATTGGTTTTTGGTGGATACAGAGGCTTGCGGCGGCGGAACTCCCGATCTATGGTGCTCCTGGAAGTTTTCGGGGTATATGGATATATATATATATATAGGTGAAAGAAGTCGGTCAGGGGAGCCACGAGGGGCCCACGAGGGTGGGGGCGTGCCCGGGGGGTAGGGCGCGCCCTGGACCCTCATGGCCACCTTGTTGCCTCCCTGACGTCTACTCCAAGTCTCCTGGATTGCGTTTGTTCCAAAAATAACTCTCCCGAAGGTTTCATTCCGTTTGGACTCTGTTTGATATTCCTTTTCTGCGAAACACTGAAATAGGCAAAAAAACAACAATTTGGGCTGGGCCTCCGGTTAATAGGTTAGTCCCAAAAATAGTATAAAAGTGTATAGTAAAGCCCATTAAACATCCAGAACAGATAATATAATAGCATGGAACAATCAAAAATTATAGATACGTTGGAGACGTATCAAGCATCCCCAAGCTTAATTCCTGCTCGTCCTCGAGTAGGTAAATGATAAAAACAGAATTTTTTATGTGGAATGCTACCTAGCATAATTCTCAATGTAATTTTGTTTATTGCGGCATGAATGTTCAGATCCAAATGATTCAAGATAAAAGTTTAATATTGACATAAAAATAGTAATACTTCAAGCATACTAACCAAGTAATCATGACTTATCAAAATAACATAGCCAAACAAAGCTTATCCCTACAAAATCATATAGTTAGGCCATGCTTCATTTTCGTCACACAAAATGCTCCCATCATGCACAACCCCGGTTTCAGCCAAGCAATTGGTTCATACTTTTTAATGCGCTTCAGCTTTTTCAACCCTCACGCAATACATGAGCGTAAGCCATGGATATAGCACTATGGGTGGAGTAGAGTATGATGATAGGGATTATGTGAGAAGACAAAAAAGGAGAAAGTCTCATATTGACGCGTTAATCAACAGGCTATGGAGATGCCCATCAATTGATGTCAATGCGAGGAGTAGGGATTGCCATGCAACGGATGCACTAGAGCTATAAGTGTATGAAAGCTCAAAAAGAAACTAAGTGGGTGTGCATCCAACTTGCTTGCTCACGAAGAGCTAGGGCATTTTGAGGAAGCCCACCATTGGAATATACAAGCCAAGTTCTATAATGAAAAATTCCCACTAGTATATGAAAGTGACAACATAGGAAACTCTCTATCATGAAGATCATGGTGCTACTTTGAAGCACAAGTGTGGAAAAAGGATAGTAACATTGCCCCTTCCCTCTTTTTCTCTCATTTTTTTATTTTGGTGGGCTTCTTTGGCCTCTTTTTTTTATTTGGGCTTTTTTGGCCTCTTTTCTTTTTCATAAAGTCCGGAGTCTCATCCCGACTTGTGGGGGAATCATAGTCTCCATCATCCTTTCCTCACATGGGACAATGCTCTAATAATGAAGATTATCACACTTTTATTTATTTACAACTCAAGAATTACAACTCAATACTTAGGACAAAATATGACTCTATGTGAATGCCTCCGGTGGTGTACTGGGATATGCAATGAATCAAGAGTGACATGTATGAAAGAATTATGAATGTGGCTTTGCCACAAATACGATGTCAACTACATGATCATGCGAAAGCAATATGACAATGATGGAGCGTGTCATAATAAATGGAACAGTGCAAAGTTGTATGGCAATATATCTCGGAATGGCTATGGAAATGCCATAATAGGTAGGTATGGTGGCTGTTTTGAGGAAGATATAAGGAGGTTTATGTATGATAGAGCGTATCATATCACGGGGTTTGGATGCACCGGCGAAGTTTGCACCATTGCACGGTACCGTAGAGGCTAGCAATGATGGAAGGGTAAGAGTGCGTATAATCCATGGACTCACAGTAGTCATAAAGAACTCATATACTTATTGCAAAAGTTTATTAGCCCTCGAAGCAAAGCACTACTATGCATGCTCCTAGGGGAAGGGTTGGTAGGAGTTAACCATCGCGCGATCCCGACCTCCACTCATAAGGAAGGCAATCAAAATAACACCCCATGCTTCAAATTTGTCACACAACGTTCACCATACGCGCATGCTACGGGACTTGCCAACTTTAACACAGGTATTTCTCTATTTCATAATTACCACCCTAGCATGAGTCTAACATTACCATTATATCTCAAAACAATTATCAAGTATCAAATTTATCATAATGTTTAATGCACTCTATATGATAGTTTTTGTTATATCCCTCTTGGATGCCTATCATATTAGGACTCATAACCAAAGAAAATTACCATGTTGTTCTAAAGGACTCTCAAAATAATATAAGTGAAGCATGAGAGATCAATAAATTCCATAAAATAAAACCACCACCATGCTCTAAAAAGGTATAAGTGAAGCACTAGAGCAAAATTATCTAGCTCAAAAGATATAATTGAAGCACATAGAGTATTCTAATAAATTCCGATTCATGTGTGTCTCTCCCAAAAGGTGTGTACAGCAAGGATGATTGTGATAAACTAAAAAGCAAAGACTCAAATCATTCAAGACGCTCCAAGAAAAATGCATATCATGTGGTGAATAAAATATAGCATCAAGTAAAGTTACAGATGGACGAAGACGAAAGAGGGGATGCCTTCCTGGCATCCCCAAGCTTAGGCTCTTGGTTGTCCTTGAATATTACCTTGGGGTGCCTTGGGCATACCCAAGCTTAGGGTTTTTCCACTCCTTATTCCATAGTCCATCGAATCTTTACCCAAAACTTCAAAACTTCACAACACAAAACTTAACAGAAAACTCGTAAGCTCCGTTAGTATAAGAAAATAAATCACCACTTAGGTATTGTTATGAACTCATTCTAAATTCATATTGGTGTAATATCTACTGTATTCCAACTTCTCTATGGATCATACCCTCCGATATTACTCATAGATTCATCAAAATAAGGAAACAACACATAGAAAACAGAATCTGTCAAAAACAGAACAGTCTGTAGTAATATGTATCATTCGAATACTTCTGTAACTCCAAAAATTCTGAAATAAATTGGTGGAACTGAGTAATTTGTCTATTAATTATCTGCAAAAATAATCAACCTAAAAGCACTCTCCAGTAAAAAAATGGCAGCTAATCTCGTGAGCATAAAAGTTTTGTTTTTTACAGCAAGATCACAAAGACCTCACCCAAGTCTTCCTGAAGGTTCTACTTGGCACAAACACTAATTAAAACATAAAAACACACCTAAACAGATGCTAGATGAATTATTTATTACTAAACAGGAACAAAAGGCAAGGAACAAAAGTAAAATTGGGTTGCCTCCCAACAAGCGATATTGTTTAACGCCCCTAGCTAGGCATGATGATTTCAATGATGCTCACATAAAAGATAAGAATTGAAACATAAAGAGAGCATCATGAAGAATATGACTAGCACATTTAAGTCTAACCCACTTCCTATGCACAGGGATTTTGCGAGCAAACAATTTATGAGAACAATAATCAACTAGCATAGGAAGGCTAAACAAGCATAACTTCAAAACTTTCAACACATAGAGAGGAAACTTGATATTATTGAAATTCCTAGAAGCATATGTTCCTCCCTCATAATAATTTTTAGTAGTATCATGAATGAATTCAACAATATAACCATCACATAAAGCATTATTTTCATGATGCACAAGCATATAAATTTTACTACTCTCCACATAAGCAAACTTCTTCTCATGAATAGTAGTGGGAGCAAACTCAACAAAATAACTATCATGTGAAGCACAATCCAATTGAAAATTAAAATCATGATGACAAGTTTCATGGTTATGCTTATTCTTTATGGCATACGTATTGTCAAAATAATCATCATAAATAGGAGGCATGCTTTCATCATAATAAATTTGCTCATCAAAACTTGGGGAACAAAAAATATCATATTCATCAAACATACACTACTAGGGAAAACCCTAGCAGTAGCGCGTGTTTAAAGCCTATCAGTAGCGCGGTGAACCGTGCTACTAGTAAGGCGCTACAACTAAAGGTTAGCAGTAGTGTGGGCTGGACCACGCTACTGCTATATCAACTTAGTAGCAGCGCTTTCTAAAATGAGCGCTACTGGTAATTAGTAGTAGCGCTTATCCTAGCACACGCTACTACTACTATTCCATATTTCTTTTTTATTTCATGTTGTATTCATACACCTTTATACAAGTTTTCATACCGCAACAATTTAGAGAATGATTTTACATCATAATGAGTTATTACATCAGTGGGAGAAAGAACCGTGGACTAGTTTCAAGTGGATGGACATCCACATGAAACTAATCCACGGTTCTTTCACCCAATGATAAAATAAATATCATCATCATCATCATCATCATATCATTAACAAATTATCATCATAATACATCATTGTCATATAACACCTCCTCATGATCATCATTTTCATCAATGAGACATCACATACAAGTTGGCCACTAGACATAATCACAACTACTCATCATCATCAACTCTCATAAACATATTGTACCTCATAGGACCCACTATATTCTCTTAGGACCTACTGAATTATCTTAGGTAAAATAGCATAAAACAAGATAGCCCCTGACTCTCCATTGTGGAGAATGGAGATTATCCTATCTCCAATTCTTGCCTTTCGCGCAATGTTGCTTCCAAGAACCTCCTTACAAATGTCCATAAATTTCTTCCATTCTTTGATTATCATGTGTTCACCATTTTTATAAATCCGGTATGCACAGGTGAGATTTGTAGGACGACCTGGCTGTATGTTCAAAACATCCAGGCGATCATTCTGATACATCAAATGAGGCACACAATCCATCGGGATTTTCTGTTGAAAAACATAGTAATAACTTCGTAGTTAGCAATGTAGTTCAATTTTAGAAGTATGCAAAAGATGCATGGATGTCGTAATAGTAAAAAAATCTTACCAGGAAATCTCCATGGAAGTTATCGTTGTTCAACACGTGCACTAGTGGAACGTATTCACCATAATTTGGAGGAGTTCGATAAAAGGCATTGTAATTCTCAATGTCCGTACAATATGCGACCAGATGATTTTTCTCTTGATAAGTTAACTCAGAGCCATCAGTGTAGTTGGTTCTGTCTACCATCTTCCGCACACTCTTTGAAGAATGAAAATAAGCTATCAATGGAAATAAGTTGTCAACTTTTTTGAAATAAACAATATAAATTACTTAATAACTATGTTTGAGGAACTCACATAGCGGTAGAATTGGAAGTGTATCAACAAGAACTAAAATATCCAAATTATCTTGGTAGATGTCAGGATCACCAAGATCCATGGTGACAAACATACCCTCTTGAAAATCATACATCTTGCAAAGTGCTTCCCAACCCAGGCAACCAAAATTGGATACGCTCTCAGAATTGTATAGATTTACCTCAAAATCCATACCATGATGGGTCCTTAGGTTAATTTTCTTTATTTCATTCCTCTCATGATCTTCAAAACCCATCCTCTCCAAGACATAGCGTCTTGCATGGCATGGGATAAGCTAGTCGAATTGTAAAAGACGAAAATTACACGTTGAAGTAGTAGAAGTCGAGCTTAATTACAAAAAAACACTTAGCGTCGTAGTGTACCATTTCACAATCGAAGGCCTCCTCGAGCTTAATGCTGAAGCGTCGATCGTCGTCTGGGTGAGGCCTGTCGTAGAAACCCTGGTTGTCACCGCACCAGGAGCACTCCCCGGGACCTTCTTCGTCCGACGACATTTCCTATGTTCATAATTCAAAGATTAAACTTGCACATTTAAATATATGTACTACAAAAACTAAATTAGATCATTATTATTCATCACGGGTTGACTATGGGCCTGTCGAGTCTTTTCTTGAAAACTCTCAGCTCACGTGGTGTATATATTCGACCGTCGGTGATGGTAGCTCCTCCTTCCGTTCCCGAGTGCATTACACCAAATTGTCTAGCACATGGGAACAGTCGGGATTCTTCCCCCACGACAACAGTCAGGATTCTTCGTCCTCTCATATATGGTGGACACTCTCCCTCACTGATTCCTCTCTGACATTTGCGACCGTCGGTGATGGTCGTTACTCCTCCTTCCCCTAGTGCATAACAAAGGTCTAGCACCCGGAGAAGAAGGAGAAACGACCCCCATGACAAAAGTCGGGATTCTTCGGCCTTTACAATCTTAAAGTCAACCTGAAATATCATTTAATTATATTTCTAGAAAATCCAGGCCACTCGATATTTCCTACATATTCTAGCACAAGTCATGCCAAAATTCATGGAAAATTCCGGCACGCCCTTTGCTAAAACAGGACATATCGAGCGCCTGAAATTTGTCGGAACGGAATTAATCAACACTCCGGCAAAACATAGGCCACTCGGAGGTGTAACCTGCAAACATGACCGGCCACTTGGGCAACCACATATCCTATTTGAGCAACAGAAGATATACATGTTTTTATCTACATCATATCATGACATGGAGATTTGGCTGGTCTCACCTCGAGGTCGGAGGGGGTCGGTGACGGGGACGACGGCGGGGATGATGGAGGGGCTCCTTGATTTCTGCAAAAACAAAAACCCTATAGGTTATCACTAATACATCCCTTGACGTCGATGCGGGAACAATTGCTTGAACTAAAAAAATAAAAACAAATGTGACACGTTCAACTAGTTCTATTAATTCAACTAGTTCTTACTAAAAATAAACTTACTATAAATAGAAAAAACTAGTTCTTTCTAAAAAATAAACTAGTTCAACTAGTTATATTAATTTTCTTACTAAAAATACATTAGTTCTATTAATTCAACTAGTTCTTACTAAAACCAAACTAGTTCAACTAGTTTATTAATTTACTTACTAATTATTTTAAACACTTACTAAAAACAGTAAAAAAAACTACATTATACAATTGTAAAAAACCGAAAAAAAGATGGAGGGAGGAGGAAGAAGGAGAGAGGAGGAGGGGGAGGAGGCTGTTGGGATCGGAGGAGGGAGGGGCGGGGGGGAGGAGGGGGAGGGGGTGGCCGGAGCAGGAGGAGGAGGGAGGGAGCAGAGGGTGGAGGGGAGGGGGCGGCTGGAGGAGGAGGAGGGAGGGGCGGCCGGAGGAGGAGGAGGGAGGGGGCGACTAGAGAAGGAGGAGGGAGGGGCGGTGGGAGGAGGGCGGCCGGAGGAGGAGGGGGAGGAGGGAGTACATCGCCGAGGAGCATTGCGGCGGCGGCGGACGACTCGGCGCGGGCGAGAGCGAGTGAGAGGGAGAGAGAGTGAGTGAGAGGGTACCGATGCAGTGAACCGCTCGAGGATAAGGTAAGAAAGTAGTAGCGCATTTCAGAGAAATGTGTTACTGCTAAAGGACGTAGCAGTAGCGTTGGTCAGGAATACGCGCTACTGCTAAGTGGGGCTAGCCATCTGCGCCCAGTACAAGTATAGTAGCAGCGTTCTTTAGCAGAGCGCACTACTGCTAAAGTAGTAGCAGCAGCGCGGTTTATTTAAACTCGCTACTACTAAGTAGCAGTAGCGCCCTGTTTTGTCCAGCGCTACTGCTAATATGCTGTGTATAAGGTTTTCCCTAGTAGTGATAGCATCTCCAAGCTTGTGGCTTTGCATATCATTAGCATCATGGATATTCAAAGAATTCATACTAACAACATTGCAATCATCCTCATCATTCACATATTTTATGCCAAGCATTCTATGTAATTTTTCTTCTAGTACTTGAGCACAATTTTTGGAATCCTTATTTTCACGAAAGATATTAAAAAGATGAAGCGTATGAGGCAAACTCAGTTTCATTTTTTTGTAGTTTTCTTTTATAGACTAAACTAGTGATAAAACAAGAAACTAAAAGATTCGATTGCAAGATCTAAAGATATACCTTCAAGCACTCACCTCCCCGGCAACGGCGCTAGAAAAGAGGTTCATGTCTACTACACAACCTTCTTCTTGTAGACGTTGTTGGGCCTTCAAGTGCAGAGGTTTGTAGGACAGTAGCAAATTTCCCTCAAGTGGATGACCTAAGGTTTATCAATCCGTGGGAGGCGTAGGATGAAGATGGTATCTCTCAAGCAACCCTGCAACCAAATAACAAAGAGCCTCTTGTGTCCCCAACACACCCAATACAATGGTGAATTGTATAGGTGCACTAGTTCGGCGAAGATATGGTGATACAAGTGCAATATGGATGATAGATATAGGTTTTTGTAATCCGAAAATATAAAAACAGCAAGGTAGCAAGTGGTAAAAGTGAGCGTAAACGGTATTGCAATGCTAGGAAATAAGGCCTAGGGTTCATACTTTCACTAGTGCAAGTTGTCTCAATAATAATAACATAACTGGATCATATAACTATCCCTCAACATGCAACAAAGAGTCACTCCAAAGTCACCAATAGCGGAGAACAAATGAAGAGATTATTGTATGGTACGAAACCACCTCAAAGTTATTCTTTCTGATCGATCTATTCAAGAGTCCATAGTAAATAACACGAAGCTATTCTTTCCGTTCAATCTATCCTAGAGTTCGTACTAGAATAACACCTTAAGATACAAATCAACCAAAACCCTAATGTCACCTAGATATTCCAATGTCACCTCAAGTATCCGTGGGTATGATTATACGATATGCATCACGCAATCTCAGATTCATCTATTCAACCAACACAAAGAACTTCAAAGAGTGCCCCAAAGTTTCTACCGGAGAGTCAAGGCGAAAACGTGTGCCAACCCCTATGCATAAGTTCACAAGGTCACTGAACCCGCAAGTTGATCACCAAAACATACATCAAGTAGATCACGTGAATGTCCCATTGTCACCACAGATAAGCACATGCAATACATACATCAAGTGTTCTCAAATCCTTAAAGACTCAATCCGATAAGATAACTTCAAAGGGAAAACTCAATCCATACAAGAGAGTGGAGGGGGAGAAACATCATAAGATCCAACTATAATAGCAAAGCTCGCAGTACATCAAGATCGTACCATCTCAAAAACACGAGAGAGAGAGATCAAACACATAGCTACTGGTACATACCCTCAACCCTGAGGGTGAACTACTCCCTCCTCATCATGGAGAGTGCCGGGATGATGAAGATGGCCACCGGTGAGGGGACCCCCCTCCGGCAAGGTGCCGGAACAGGGTCCCGATTGGTTTTTGGTGGCTACAGAGGCTTGCGGTAGCGGAACTCCCGATCTATGGTGCTCCTGGAAGTTTTCGGGGTATATGGATATATATATAGGCGAAAGAAGTCGGTTAGGGGAGCCACGAGGGGCCCACGAGGATGGGGGCGCGCCTAGGGGGTAGGGCGCGCCCTGGACCCTCGTGGCCACCTCGTTGCTTCCCTGACGTCTACTCCAAGTCTCTCAGATTGCGTTTGTTCCAAAAATAACTCTCCCGAAGGTTTCATTCCGTTTGGATTCCGTTTGATATTCCTTTTCTGCGAAACACTGAAATATGCAAAAAAAATAGCAATTTGGGTGGGCCTCCGGTTAATAGGTTAGTCCCAAAAATAATATAAAAGTGTATAGTAAAGCCCATTAAACATCCAAAACAGATAATATACGGATTTGCTATTTTACAGTCAAGTGTTTTTCAATTCGTCAACATTCAAATTTCTGTCCGTCTGTTCTTTGCTCTGAGATTCACGCTCGATCTGCTGCTTTTTGGGTTGGTTTTTGTTATCGGGCGCGGTTTTCTTCTTCCGCCCGTTTTCCTCTGCCCGCCCCGTCCCAGCCGGGCACTGTTCGGGTTTTTGTCTCTTTTGAATTTGGGAGCAGGGTGTCTGGTCATTTCCCTTTCTCATCCCTTCGCATTTGGATAAGGCAGAGAGAGAGCTCAAGCGGCGGAAGAGGGGGAGGCGATTGCTTGCGTTCATGGCGATTTCGAGCTCATCCACCGCACGATACTGATTTCTCCCTCTTCTTCTCCTCGTCCGCAGGCTGCTCTGGTTCGTTTTCCTTGTCTCTCGCGCTTTGCCCATGCTTTTTTGTGGCCGTGTAGTTCCAGATCTGGTGATTTTTTGGCTTCGTGGATCCGCGGCATGTGATTTCCGCGGGATGTGCATGTCGATGCCGTGGTGTTCTAGTCCGCCACGGTGCCATGGTTGTTCGTGTGAGTTTTGGGAGGAGCCTGCAGTGCGCCTTGTGTAGTTTTCTGTTTTTGTTGTGGGCGCAGACCAAATTCCGGGCCGACTGTGTTCTCGTTGTTGATTTGTAGGTAGGTTTAGAGAATAAGTTCTGCTGCTGTTGATGTGGAGGTAGCTTAGTAGGCTTTATTCCAGTGGTTGATCCCGTAACTTGTCTAGGTGGAGGTGTGGTTATAGTCGTTGAATTTCTTCATGTTTGTTTACGTTTTGTCCCATGATGTTGTTCATTCTGGTGGTTAATGAACTTCTCTGCAACTTGTTAGTCCAAGGTTTTTGTGTACCCTCTTGAATTTCATGCGTGTTAGACCAAGGTCTTGCAGAGATATGTGCTTGAGTTATGTTGTTCAATTTTTAACTCTGTTAGCTGTGCTGTAGTTTTATTTGTTCCTCTGTTTTTGCCCTATTTCCCATTTTTTATCTTGCACTAAAGTACTGTGAAACTTGCCCCCCTAATTTTCTGTGTGGCTAACTTGCCCCCCTAATCCCATATATGCATGTTGGAGTGTAATTTTCTCTTAATTTCAGTTTATTTTCCTGTGTAGTTTGTCCTGATTTTTCACTGTAATCCGATGTGTATTAAATTACTGCATACATTGTCCCTGTTTTATAGTGTAGTCTTATGCGTTATCACAGTGTAAATTTACCGTTAACTACCGCATAGTTACTCTGTAGTTGCACTGTAACCCGATGATTTTTTACTGCATTATTTTACCCATAGTTACAGTGTAATTATGGGTTATTGTACAGTGTAGTCACAGTGTAAAATGGGTAACCTGATGCTTTTTTTAGTGTAATTGTACCCATAATTTATGTACTTTACACTGTAATTCGATGGCGTTCTACACTGCAACGCGCTGCCTTTTTACAGTGTAATTTTATTCATAATTACTGTGCAGTTTGTTCTCTTACAGTGTAAATTTCTCTTCGATTATTACTGTAAATTTACACAGTTTTGCACTTGGAGTCTCTCTATAACTGAGTCCTGTTTTCTCTCTTGTTTTTCAGCTAGTAGATCAATGGGCAGACTACGGAAAGTCTCGGCCAAGGATGTTCTGCAAGTTTCTTCAGTTGAGAGTCAGGATTCTTCAAAAGATCCTTCTGTGCCTACTGATTTCGCTGATGAGAATGTTATGTCTTTGGTAGTTATCTTTGTCTTCTTTTCATTTTCATTGTGTTTTTTCTGTTTTTCATTTTCTGTGTTGTGCTTATTGTCTGAATTTTTCCTTTTTCAGGATTTCTCTGCTGATGATGAAGAGTTTGATAAAGCACTTTACAATTTCAATGTGACTAATGTAAGTATTTTTCTGATCTAATTTTATTTTTCATGATTATCTTTTTCTGGTTATATTTATCCTTTTAGATGTTGCTTTGATGTTCATTTATTTGTTTTGTACAGAAAGTCAAGCACCTCAAGAGGAAATTATCATCTGTTGGTAGAAGGAATGTTGTAAGTCTCTTTTCTCTTCTTGTGTTTCTTTTTTCCTTCTCTTCTTATCATTTTGATTGCTTGTCTGATGTTTGTTTTCTTGGGTTTCCCCTTTGTGTATTTAGTTTATTTGGATTTAATGACGTTCTTATTATCTTTTTCTTGTAGAGGCAGAAACGATCGTCTGATTTCCCTGTGTGTTCAACATTCACTAGATATTCTGGAAAGTTCTTCTCAGGACTTGTTGATGTCATGTGTCCTAGGTACAAGGGTGTTATTCAGAATTATGGGTTGGGGTTGTCTCCTCAATTTTGTCCGTAGCAAGGTTCCTCTTAGGCTTGTTAAGTGGCTTGCATCTAGGTTTGATGTTCCTGCGTCTGAGTTTCAGTTGAAAAGGAAATTCATCCCCTTAACTAAGTATGATATCCATGACATCCTTGACCTCACAGTAGATGGTGATCCACTTGTTTCTGATCCTGAGTCTGGCCGTGATTTTATCCTCTCTCATTTCAATCTTACCAGTATCCCTCCAGTGTCCTTTTTCGCCAATTTGCAGTGTAGTAAAACTTGTAAGTACATGCATTTTACAGTAGTAGTTACACTGCAAATTAGAAGTTTCTTACAATAGTTTTTACTCTGGGATTTACACTATAAAACATGTATTTACTCTGGAAATTACAAGATTGTTACAGTAGTTTTTACTGTAGGATTTACACTGTAAAACATGTGTTTGCAATGTAAATTACAAGATTCTTGCAGTAGTTTTTACTATTGGATTTACACTGTACAACATGTTTTTACACTAGAAATTACAAGATACTTACAGTAGTTTTTACTGTGGGATTTACACACGGAAATCATGTATTTACAATGTAAATTACAAGATACTTACAGTAGTTTTTACTGTTGGATTTACACGGTAAAACATGTTTTACAATGTAAATTACAAGATACTTAAAGTAGTTTTTACTGTGGGATTTACACTGTAAAACATGTTTTTACACTGGAAACTAGATACTTACAGTAGTTTTTACTGTGGGATTTACACTGTAAAACATGTTTTTACACTGGAAACTACAAGATACTTACAGTAGTTTTTACAGTGGGATTTACACTGGAAATCATGTTTTTACAATGTAATTAGAAGATACTTACAGTCACTGTAAAACATGTTTTTACAGTGTAAATTACAAGATAATTACAGTAGTTTTTACTGATTTCACTGTAAAACATGTTTTCACAGTGGAAATTACAAGATACTTGCAGTAGGTTTTACACTAGGATCTACACTGGAAATTACCAGCTACTTACGCTAGAATTTACTAGGGATTTACACTGGAATTTGTTTATTTTCCTCTGTAATTATTCTTTTAAGTTTTCTGAATTTTTTTACATTGTATTTTTTTCCATTTTGAAACAACTTCAGTGTTTTCAATGTAATTTCCATGATGATGTCAATGTAATTGATCCCAAAATTTATGTAATTTCCTAGAATTACAGCAGATGTTGATCTATCTCTTTTTGTAGATGAAGAAATTTCCTCCCCTGATTTGTTCATGTGAGAGGTGAAGAGAGAAGTTGGCGAGCAGTTGGGACTATTTTTGCTGACCTGTGGATGATGATGCCGATTTCCCTTTGATGTCCTTCTTTCTTGCTGCTCGTCAGGTACAATATCTTCTTCGAAGCTCTTCTGGTTTCTGTTTGCCCTCCTTCTGCCCCATCGCCCATGGCCGCCTCCATGTTCTCCCTTCTTTTCTTCTCCCCCTTTCTGATTTGCTTTTTGTGTTGTTAGGTGAGATCTGTCCAGTGGTTTGCGGGAGGCGTTTGGCCCTTTTCGTGCGTTTCAAGCTGGGCACATGCTGTGTGGCTCTGGAGATCAAGAGAGGGGTAGGTCGCTAATTTTTCCGGAGCGGTTTGTTGTCCAGGGTTACCGGGTCAGCTACTTTCTCTGACCCGTTTTGGCGTCCTTTTTGTCTGTCAGCTGTTTTTGTGACTGTACATGTGTCATATGTTCATTTGTCAGGATTTTTGAATGTTCTCAAATTGTAAAACAGTCAAATACCAAATAGACAGTCCCATAATATAATAGCATGGAACAATCAAAAATTATAGATACGTTGAAGACGTATCATCCGACAGCCTGTACGACGCTCGGGGAACGGCTTCAGGGGTCCGGTGGCGAGGAGGTACCGTCGTGTGGTCGCGCCGGCACGAGGGGTGGTTGCTGCTGCTCGGTCAGCGTGGCAGCCCGAAGTGGAGGAGCTCGTAGTGCTGGAGCATGATCGCGTTTGTGGTGGCTGGATCTTCTGCGTCTTTCGTGGGCGTGTGTGGTGCGCGTGCGCATGTGAGCTTGGTCACGGCTGGGAACCGAGGTGGTTTGTGGCCTCAGGAAGCATTTCTGTGGTCCTGTCGGCATGGTGCTCGGCAAGGATTGACGGTTCATGCTGCGTCCGGTGGTCTGGCTCTTTGTCGGCGGTTGGCAGATCTAGCGGCTACTGTCGGTCTGCGGCCTCCGCAAGGTGCGGTTGGTTGCTCCGACGATTGGCTTGTTCGACTACGAGCCAGCTCGGTGGTGGTGCTACGTGATCGCTATTGTGAGATGATGTGCGGATGAGGTGGTCTCAGGAGCTTGCGTGAAAACCCTGTCTCGATTGTGACGGTGACCAGCGATGGCGGCGGCCATGGTCGTTGCTTATCTTCTTGGAGACATCGTTGTTTTGCTGCTGCACCCCTCCCATGCGGATCGCTGCAGCTTCGGGGGAAACCCCTTATCTTGTTTAATCGGACGATGACGACGCCTTGGTGTCGTACTCCCCCCCGGGGGCTTAGTCTTTGGAGCTGGATGTTGGCGAGCGAGACCAGGGAAAGTTGGCGGTGTTGGCGTCGAGGCTTCCGTGGCAACGATCATGGGGCGAGCAATGTTGGAGACATGGCTATGGTTGCGGTAGTCGGCTCTTCTCTGGCGTGTCCGTGGGATCGCCTCGGCCGGTTAGTTGCTCTGAAGTTGAAGCTGCGGTGGCGGGGCCTTATGGTATACGATGACTGGCAGCATGTGGTTCGTTCGATGATCTTCTGTGGCGTCAGCCGTGCCTAGTTCTCCTTCGTGGTTCTCCGTCAAAGTCGGAGCTGCGTTGTCTGGTCACCGGTGGCTGGGTCTGGCGCGGAACTTCATACATCTCCACATGGCCTCTTCAGCGTGGGTTGAGTCGACGATCGCTTACGGCGAAGTCGGAGTCGTTTGCTCAGGGTTTAGGGATGGCGATCACGCCTCTAGGGGAGGAGTGATGACGATCGCGCATGTGTGTTGTCTCGGCGAGACCCTCTTTGGAGTGGTGTGGGTGGGGTACCTTATGTGGTTGTTTGGATAACTAGTATTTGAAACAAGTTTTAGCAAAACCAGTTTTAAGAGTATTTTTAGGAAAACCAGTTTTAAGCTGTCGTTTTATTAAAACTGGTTCATAGAATAGTTTGTTTGTCATCTCTTTCGGGTCATCCTCAACCTTACATTCACGTGAGAGGCAAGAGGGCAAGCACCGCGCCCAGCACATCGACCATGGGTCCACGGCACAGTTGGTGCTGCTCCCGACGGGCCTTTCACGCACATGGAGCTGGGCGCCCTCGACCATGTGATGTCCATCAAATTGCTGGCCGCTGCTGGGGCTGGTGCGCGCGGCTGCATGCCATGGAGCTCGGGCACCACGCCACTGAGCTGCGCCATGGTGGCCGTGAGCGCCTACGAGATGGAGGCAATGACGGAGAAGCTCAACGTGCTGCGTGGGAAGGTGCTAACGCGGTCGACGTGACGGAAGCCGCGCTGTTCCTCGCGTCCGACCAGGCTGGGACGCTTTGTTCGTCGGCGGCCACAACCTCGTCTTCGGCGGCGCCACCACCACCATCAACCCCACCGTGCTACGCTCCATCGACCTGTGATGCGTTGCATATATGTGTGTGTCGCACGCCAATCATTTCATTATCTGATCAAGCCGACGCAAAAGAGCGCGCCGGAGGCCGGCTGCGGCGAGGTAGCCAGGTAGGTGTTGCCGAGGCTGAGCGGCGCGAGCACGGGACATACTCCTTGAGGAGGTCAGGCCCTGGCCTGCCCCAGCCACTGCTTCACTGACTGTAAGAATGGTGGGCTGGCCGGCAGCACCAGCGTGCTGGATTTGCATTACATCGTCGACGGTGGAGGGAGCAGCAGCCGGGGCACTCACACCAGCACCTGGAATCGGCTGACCTTGCTGTACTGGACGCTGCCCGCTGCCGTTTCCGGGAAAGCCATCTACAACTTGTCACTTACACGGCGGCCACAGCGGCGCCGAGCAAGCCCACGGTCACAGGACAAACGCCGATGTCGTCCTCACCGAGGAGAGCAGCAGCCACGACACCTGATCGAAACGGGGCTAGCCTTGCCGTAGTAGACGTACTTGCTGTAGTACACCTGAAACGGGGTCTAATGGAAGCTAGAGTCTGTGATTGAAACGAACCATAAACTAAACTGGTTTGTAGAAAAACGACGATTACTAGTTTTTCCAAATACTCGTCTAGTTTTAGGAGCTTTGCTACACCCTGAAAATCGCGGGGGAGTACTTTTAGTGGGTGTAGCATTTTTGTAGTTTTAGGTGGTTAGAATCCTAAACGCGATTACTAGAAACAGGTTTGGTATAAATCCCGTATCCCACAACCCGCTCAGCGGTTGTGATGGCTTTCGCTCGGTTTTCTAAATTAACTGAGCAACTCTTTTCTTCTTAATGAATGCAGGATAATTGTCATTTCAAAAAAAAAACACGAACCCAGATCAAAGGCTATTCATGAAAGTAATTTGTGATCAAACTTGATACCTGCTACCTTAAATCTATGTTTGATCTCCAAGCTAATATGGCGATGGCCTTTTTAAGTAACTTGTTAAGATTAGTGCAAACTTAAAACGGTGGGAAACGGTATAAAATTGTACCCATTGACAAATGGTAGAGGAATTCCCTTCCAAAAAATGGTAAAGGAATTCACAGAATCTTGCATATATATAACGACCGACTGTGACCCAACTGAAATGTTAAGTAGATGGTAATTATCTATACTAGGAAAATGCCCGTGTGTTGCAACGGGTGCATAAATATTTTAGTAGTTTAATATTAATTGTGCCAAACATTTACTCCCTCCGTCCGAAAATACTTGTCACTCAAATGTATGTATCTAATATTGAAATATGTTTAAAAACATCTGTTTGAGCGACAAGTATTTTCTAACGGGGTGGCACCATTTAAGATCCCAGACAAGGCAGCATTTCAAACTTTTTTTGCCAGTTTTATTTTCTGTAGCATCTTTATGTAGTGAGGTGAAAATGTGAAATTTATAAGAAAAAGTGAAGTGAACTGGCTCTTACTCTTATTTTAGTATTTTACTGTGAGGGATAAAAATACAAGGGATGAGGCAAACAAGGGGCATATATGGTTATTTTCTTATGAGCAGCTACCACAGGCAAGGAAGATAATTGGGCATCAAAATATAAACAACATATAAGCATCTTGATTTAGATTTCCATGTCCTCGTGGCTTCAGGGTTGATGTGTCATCGCACATATGAACCTGTGTACTCCTCAGGATGCATGCATGAAAAACTCAAAACATTCCACAAGATTTACAATGTACAAAACATTTTAAAGGTATACAAATCATTTATTCATAAACAAACAGAAAACCATAGTGATGAAACGAAACAGAAAACAGGTATTACATGTGATCCTAGCAATATTGATAGAAAATTTCATAACTCAAACCCATTCTCTCTAGCAGGATCGGCTAGAGCTTTGATGCAGCCATGGTAGAAGGAACCCCCTCGGGGTAGACGACTTTGGTGATTCCTTTCTCCAAGCAAGAGTTGGCAATCACTTCAAAACAACAACAACATTTAACTCTCTCATCAGAAACTAAGCATTGTCTTTCATCAGCAAGAAACAACTACAGATGCAAGTCTTTTGTTGATTTAATCTGAATTAAAATAGACCAGTCAAAAAAAAGTTCTGAAAGCACCATGCCCCTCCATAATTGAGATTTAATGTTTATTAGTACAGCCCAGAAGCATGTGCTATCATTGTGAAGCTAGATGTATAAATCAGCAGCATCCGTACAAGTTATAATCATCTTCTATTTTCTGAAAGCAGAGCAGTGACCTATACAAGTTATAATCATCTTCTATATACTTTTTTATGTTGTATGTATAGAAGAAAGTAAGGACACAGCTAATTTATTTAATCATTTAATAAGAAATTCTAGTATAATCATAAACAAATAAATATAAGTCAAAATTGAGGGGGGGAAGATACACTCGCACATAACAATTCTCGAATAAGAAGCGACACACACAAAAGAAAAATTCAAAATAGAGATCATGCTTCAGCAGTAGGCGGTAGCACACCTTCTTCATCAGCTCGGGCACGCGCGGGCACGCGCGCACACACCATTGAGGCACTCAACATCGTCACCAGCGTGGCAGTGTAGTGCAGACGCCAAATCCAAAGCCCCTGCCCAGTGTCAATGGTGATTCATTACCAAGGGCATCGTCACACCTCACAACCAAGGGCATCGTCCCAAAGATGCTATCGTCAGCGTCCCACCCAAAGAAGCCGTTGCGCACCTCCCCGCCAAGCACCCTCCGTGCCCTACCTCCGTTGATTACATTTGCAATTCAATGTGCAAATTAGTGGAATGCTTGTTGCTTGAATGCACATGCTGAGTGAATTATAATAGCTTGACATAACTGAACTGCAAGAGAGAATGGTTTTAGGCTGAGAGTTAAGCTGGCTGATTGTTCCTAAATCTTGTACTGAAGTTTTTTCTGACATCTGAACAGAAGTTGGTGCTGCTAACAGAAACGAACAGAAGTTGGTGCTGCTAACAGAAATCTTAATAACAATTTAGCTTATTGCATTGTGAAGTCACTACTGCTTTTATGGTTCAAATAGGATAAGAGTGCTACCGTTCAGCAGAGACAAAAATCAGTTCTTGCCCATAAGATTGATTACCCATAAAAATCCTAACAATCCTTTCTCTCCTAAGATTGATTACCCATTAAAAATTCTTAGCACATACGTACCTGTTGGCTCTCAAAACCTGAAGCCGATCAACCAAATTCCTCCTGTACGAACATGCTGCTCTCAACAACCGTTCTACATGATGTGTACTCTCTCAAGACTGAGCCGGATTGATTGAAGTCGGAAGAGTACATGTTTATGGGGAAGTTTGCTCAAGTACCTGGCTAAGCTGGTCGTCATCGCCACCTAGGTCACCCGGCGGCTTGTTTGTCGACGGTGATCCTGCATCCCCTATACGCCTGCTTATTCTACTCTAACACCATGGCGTTTCTGGGCTCACCGTCCTCCAATCCGCGACCATGTTCGTCCTGTCTGCGATGTGGTTGATGCTAAACTGCTAATCAAACCGAGGAACAAAATATTAGTTGGTCGGCAAAATTGCACTGAAGGCGGGCATTGCTCTGAAGAAAAGAGTTGTTAGCAAGTCGATTGGTCGTCAAAATAAAAACCAAGAGGTTGAAGGTCGTTGTGCATTGTGGAACATAATACTGGACAGCAGTGACGGAGCCCCCCAGCTCACAAGAAAACATGTAGATACTCCTTTGTGTTAGGCATATTTTTCATTGAGAATCAGCTAAAATAGTTATGTTTGCCCCCCCTCCTCTAGCCCATGGCCCCCCAATAATTCTGGCTCAAGCTCCGACAGCTAGACTGAAGAATGTTAGGTGAGAATCCCCAAATCTTCAAACCATAGTCACCTGAGAAGAAGAGGGGGACGCAAAAGAGATCGAGATGCTTAGCCTGGAAATGAAAATAGCCTGCTGCAGGCCGGGCTTAATAATTACTCCCTCCGTTTTAAAATAGATGACTTAACTTGATACTAACTTTAGTACAAAGTTAATACAAAGTTGGGTCATCTATTTTAGAACGGAGGGAGTAGATAAGGAGACATCATGCTTCGCCGGATGAAGAGATAACATCGGTGTGGGAGGACACCATGGCACCGCCCGTGCTCCCTGAGGCCAAGGTCTTCCCCATCTAAGCATCCGTGCAGCAACCTTTGGTAGGACATGCCGACGGCGACGGCGGGCGTGGATCTAGAGTCGCCTTGGCGGTGGCAGTAAGGACGGAGACCACGGAGACCGGCAAGGGCAGGGGACACTAGACCAGAGGCGATCGATGGGAGGAGAGGCCGACGGCGGTCAGGAACATAACTCTTGCGCAGTCATGTGAGAGAATGAGATTTAGTTCGTTCTAAAAAGGAAGGAAAGGTCCATTGATTTGAGGAGGGGAGGAACAACGAAGCGAACTTGACCAACGAAGGAACGAACGAACGACGTACTATGACCTACCATCACCACCGCAAACTCCTCCTTTAGGAGTAGAGATCAGAAGATGTTTCTGAGTTGAATCTGTAATCTATTGTGCAATTTTAAAAGCACCATGGACAATGAAAATAAAATGCAAGGGACAAAGTGGAAGAAAAAAACGTCAGGGCGTCAGGTCGGCTCGCGCGAGCCATCCCACATGCGTGCCGCAAAGCAGTTGGGAACGTTAGTTTTTCTTTTCCAACTTCTTTTAGTAATAATAAGGCCACTACAGCACATTCAAAGAGGAAAAGAAAAAATAAACAGCTCGAAAGATCACTACAGAACGATTTAATCCACAACTGAAGATTTGTTCCGAATGATGGTTCCATAATCACAGCCAAAAGATGAGCATCAGGTATGAAAATGCCCTTTCTCTGTCTCCTACGGGGCTTTATTTCCGGTTTATTTGTAAAGCGAACGAAGCCCGGCGAAATTCTAAACCAACCCTCGACATCGATGATGGCACTAACAAGACTGTCATGCCACCGTCGTGGTCGAAAGGTGCACGCGCGCGCTCTTTCGCCTTAGTTCTGAGCTCCTGCCATGTTGCGGATTACATAGGGCAGGATGCCTCCATGGTTGTAGTAGGCCAACTCCACCTGCCAGCACAAAGAATGTGTCAACTCCAACTGACACAGTTCATACTAAATTGTAGGACTGATAGTAAATTGTAGGACACAGTTCATATATATATATAATATATATACCTCTGTGTCAAAGCGAAGTATGCAAGTGAAGGATTTATCGTTGTCCGTGGTGATGGTCACATCCTGGCCAGGACGGATCTTGCTGACATCGGTCGGAAGGTTAATGGTGTATCGCTCATGTCCAGTAAGGCCGAGTGAGTCGGCATCCTCGCCAGCTTTGAAGCACATCGGGATGATCCCCATCCCGACCAAGTTGCTTCGGTGGATCCGCTCAAAGCTCTTGGCAATCACCGCTTTCACACCCTGAAAATAATAGCACACACACACTTACTTTTGATGCTGTTGTTTCCCAAATATGTACAAGGACTGAAATATAAGTCGCCAAATCTGCAACTTACGAGAAGCATTGGTCCCTTGGCAGCCCAATCACGAGAGCTGCCACTCCCATACTCGGCGCCAGCAAGAATGATAGTATCATGACCTTCAGACTTGTATTTCTGCAATATTACACCAACATACATATAAAACTAAGGTACGGCAGATGTGCAATATTAATTTGTTCACATACAACTAGCAGCAACGTACCGTGGCCGCGTCGAAAACAGAGAGCTTCTCCCCTGTGGGCACATGAATAGTCTTGGGCCCAACCTCTCCACCCAAAAACTTGTTCACAATCCTGATGTTTGCAAATGTTCCTCTTGCCATCACCTCATCGTTACCGCGCCGGCTACCATATGAGTTGAAGTCTTTCCGGTCCACGCCACGCTCAAGCAAATACTTGGCAGCAGGACTGTCTCTGTGAATGCTGCCTGCGGGTGAAATATGATCCGTGGTAATGCTGTCTCCAAAGTTGAGTAAGCAGTAGGCGTTCTTCACCGCGTGTGGGCCGGGCGGGGACATTGTCATGTCCTTGAAGTAGGGAGGTTCGTGGATGTAACTGGAGTTTGAATCCCATGAGTAGAGCGATGCTTCTGGGACAGGAAGCTCGTTCCACATTGGGTTGCCTTTTGTGATGGCCTCGTATGTGCTCTTGAACATGTCAGGCAGCACACTGGATTGTACAACCTGTTTGTTGAGTAGTACCATTTAACTTCATTTACAAAAGAAATGTGTAGGGTAGAAACGACATCCGATGTAGTGCAGCAAGCAGCATAATAGCAACAGGTCATGATTTTACACACAAAAGGATGAAGGTATACTGAAGTATATATATACCTCTGCGATTTCTTCAGTTGTGGGCCATATATCCCTGAAGAAAACTTCCTTGCCATCCTTTCCAACTCCAATGGGTTCCTTCTCAAAATCAATGTCAACCTGAAAAGTACAAATTGTAACATGCACAAAAAGAATAAAAATAACTGACCACACTAGCCCTTTGATCAAAGTTATGTGACCACCAAATTCATGGACTTACAGTGCCAGCAAGTGCATATGCAACAACCAGAGGTGGTGAAGCAAGGTAATTGGCCCGAGTCAAAGGGTGCACACGCCCCTCAAAGTTACGGTTGCCCGACAACACAGCAGCAGCAACAACATCTATGCAGCAAAAAGCAAACGGTAAATTGACGAAACAAATTCCTTGCAGCTAGCTAAAAATATCCAATGCGATGCATCCTAGACATACCATTTTCTGTGATGGCAGCTGACACAGATTCATGGAGTTCACCAGAATTGCCAATGCAAGTGGTACACCCATATCCAACAAGATGGAATCCTTGCTTGTTGAAATATTCTTGAAGGCCACTGCGTGATAAAAATCACCAAATTTTATTCAAACATGCCACTGGATATGACATTAAAATTAGTCAAGGACAACAAGATACCTCTTTAGCAAGTATTTAGTGACAACCCCAGATCCAGGGGCAAGGCTTGTCTTTACCCATGGTTTGACCTGAAGATTAGTATTACTCCACAGTCAGCAGAAAGCAGAGAAACGCAGGAAGTACAGCAAAATCTGAGCACATTAGGGAAGAAAAAGACCTCGAGACCCAATTCGCAAGCTTTCTTTGCGACAAGGGCAGCACCAAGCATAACACTGGGGTTTGATGTGTTTGTGCAACTAGTAATTGCTGCTATAACAACACTGCCATGCTTCAGTTCAGCAGGTTGTCCATTAAAGTCAAATTTCACAACCTTATCCTGTTGTTCCTTCGGCACCGCAAAACCCTGACATTTTGTGTGTGTATTATGAACAATGTCAACATTGCAAATTCCAATGCAAAAGGTATAAGATACATAGATAACAGCTTACCTTGAAACCAACTTTGTTGTCCAGGCAAGCATGCCAATCTGATTTCATGTCCTTCAAAGTGACACGGTCATGCGGCCTACAGTTGTAAACCAAATAATACTCCATAAATCGTAATGCACATCCCAATCAGCAGAACACTTATTCAACTACAGAACTAATAGCCATACCTCTTCGGGCCAGAAATGCAAGGCTCTACCTCATCAAGGTCCAGCGCAAGATATGAAGAGTAAACTCTTTCTGCTTGAGGCTGTCATCATGAATGCAAATATGTCTATATTGTGATAAACAAATAACTTAAATCCAAGCGCCATAACATTAAAAAAAAGGCATACCTCATTATAGTCCACAAACATATTATTAGCTCGGAGATATGCTTCGATCATTGACACCTAAATCAAAATGTAAGATTCAGTTTACAGAATGGTGCAGGTAGTAACTCAGGTATACCATATTATGCAAATGAAAATAAGTAATCATGCTCATTAGATTATGTCATCCAGTTCAACAAATATCACAAACAGCAATGATATAAATATGAAAATAATAGCCAGGATAGCAATAGCACTAAAACTTTCAGAATTTTTTGCTACCACAAAACATCACCAATTCGATGAAGAACTGTCAAGATTTGCTTACTGTTTTAATGCAACACATATTTCATGCTTACTTTGGCTATCAAAGAGTACTCGTTATAAAAATATCAAAGTTATGGAATGGGTAAAAGAGTTTGTCGATAGTGGAACCTACAGTTTCATCGCTTCGGCCAGTCAATCTGAGATAATCCAATGTGACATGGTCTACAGGGAAGAAGCCCATGGTAGCTCCATATTCTGGTGACATGTTAGCAATGGTGGCCCTGTCAGCCAAAGACAGTTTGCCCATACCTTCACCTGAATAAAAACAAATGAAAGGAAAGAAAACAAATAAGAAACAAATAAATAAATAATATCAAGACATCATGCATCCTATAGTGCAAAATGGATACTTACCATGGAATTCGACAAATTTGCCAACAACACCATGCTTCCTTAGCATTTGGGTAACAGTAAGAACAAGGTCGGTAGCAGTGACACCATTCCTTAGCTTTCCAGTCAACTTGAACCCAACCACACCAGGCAACACCATGCTCATCGGCTGTAGAAGAAAATAACATATTGGTTAACTGGAGGTACATCAAAAGATGATAAAAAAACAGTGAGCATTTTATCAGGTTATGCTGCTGAACTTATAGGATTTTTGGCTTCAGGGACCACCATATCATAGAGGATGGGGATGGATTGGTCTACCATGTGATAATCCCATATGTTTTGGTGGGATGCCTCAATCCCTCACTTTCCACTAATTCTATGCTTATGAGGGGCTAGATGTTTTGGTCATGACGAACCAACCCAGTTCATTCCATAAATGTGCAAACAGAACAAGTGGGCTAGATGTGTTTTCTACTTGACCAATACCATCCGATTCCACAAGCCAAACACCCAATAAATTCCAAGTGAAGATAAGTTGCACAACCAAATTATCATATTATAGTGAAGTAGACTGTTTTAAGGAAAAGCAGGGCACTGTGAGAGTAGGTACCAGAAAAGGATGTTAGGACATAGTTATGTTGCGAAGAGATCATCATTAGTGCATTTTTCCCTCTCATCACAAGATCTTAATAACTATTATTGAGGTTGGCAGAGCTCCACTGCAGATTTACCTGCCCAAGCATTGTAGCCTCTGCTTCAATACCACCAACTCCCCAGCCAGCAACACCCAAACCATCAATCATAGTGGTGTGTGAATCAGTGCCAACAACGCTGTCAGGGTACATGATGCCATCTGTGTTGAAAACAACTCTGCCAAGATACTCAAGATTGACCTGGAATATGGACACAAATATGAAAAAAAGAAGATAAAGAGTTATTCAGGTACGGGACATGTTGGCAATGGAAAAATTCCTTTGATCCGGCATGTTTACCAACCTGGTGAACAATACCAGAACCCGGGGGGACAACCAGCATGTTGTGGAAAGCAGTTGAGCCCCATTTAAGAAAACCAAATCTTTCTCTGTTGCGGGTAAATTCCAGCTCCATGTTCGACTGCAATGCATTGGTCGACCTTGCTACATCCACCTGCACCGAGTGGTCAATAACAAGATCCACCGGAACCTGCACTCCAAATGAAAATATGTATATCAGGAAAAAAAAACTAGTTGGGTTGTTACTCAAAATATTTTTTCTATGAAAACAAAGATCATCCTGAACAAGATGATCAACTTTTTCAGTTGACAAGGAGATAAGGTGTACCAATGGATTGATCTTGTTTGCATCGCTGCCCAACTTGGCCAACGCATCACGCATAGCTGCAAGATCAACAACTGCTGGGACTCCAGTGAAGTCCTAGAGAGTAAATTAAAACCAATGATAAGCAAAAGGCACATCAAAACCGCGAGATTTCCTGTAAATGTTTCAGTTCAATACCTGGAGCAGAACTCGTGCTGGCTTGAAAGGTATCTCAGCCAGCTTCGGAGATGTGTTCTCCCAGTCAATGATTTTCTCGACATCATTCTTGGTAACTTGGAAGCCATCACAGTTACGGATAGCTGACTCCAGAAGAATACGGATAGAGTAGGGCAGCTTATCTGATATACAACAGGAAAAAAAGTATGTCAGTCTGATAACAACACTGACAAATTTCAATATGCATGAGTAATGTTCAAACTAAAACTACAGATTTGCCACTGCTTAAACTACACACAATCGATGTAGGCTTATGGGGGCACATAGCAATTGACATGTTATCATGCATAATATATTTTGTGTGCAAGTGAATTATAGCCTTCTAAAGAAGAGTATGATATGACGCAAATCATTTTCAAACAGCAATGCTAACTAGTCAAAGGGAAGTGACTGAATGCAGAGTTGACTTGCACATGTTACAGTTGTCCTGAGTCTAGGATGATGCAAGAATTAGACTCAACAGAACAGAGCAACCCAAATAAGAGTGTAAATCACAAAGAAGAAAGTGAAAACACAGAAAGTTCTGAAAGCAAGCAGAACAATTACCGATCCTTGGGTCATTTAGTGCGGGAAGGCTGTAGAATTTCCCGTATTCACCACCCTCGGGCTTAGGTAGGCTGGTCAAAATATTGCTGTAGGCATGCTCAGTACCTGCACGGAAAGACAAGCAACAAGATGAGTACTTATTAGCATAAATGAAGTGTAATGTATTAACAAAACAGCAACCCCCCCCCCCCCCCCCAGCAGCAGCAGCACACACTCCCTGCCTTGCTTCCATCCCTTCCCGATACTAGGTGTGCCTGACCGCCTTTCTGCTCTGTTTCTCTTGCGCCTCTGCTTCTTCTCACTATCTGAATCTGCTTCTTCTCCTCCGTGTCTGCTTCCACCCAACATTCTCTCCACAAGGCCATAGCCCACCACTGAGTCTCTTTTCCGTTGCCGGCTGATTGGCCCTTCTCTTAGGGTTTCTACGGTACCCAAGTGTCCTTGCTCTGGCAGATATCTTCCAGGGCAAAATGGTGGCAGATAACCAGTACAGTTGTTAGCACTGGCACGACTGTCCACAGCCATCAGGAGGCCTACTTCACTACTTTCAAACCAAAGAAAGCAGAGAGGCAAGGAAAAGGGCAGAACGCATCTGTCTTCTTGAATAAAGTACCCGAATCTATAGTTCTATACCCACTAGTACAGCAGCTACTGGAGAGAATCGCATCGCGCTACTCCAGCAGCACGGGGCCGCCTGCCTGAACCAAGTGAATCCATTCGAATCTGCTGACATGGCTGATGCCAAGGCACGGCTATGGATCAAATGATTCAAATCCACTCGACAGCACGCCACTAACTAATCCTTAAAAAAAAACTAAATCTACTCGTCAACAGCCCCAGATCGACGCGAAACAAAAAAAAAAGTCTCAAATCTCCTTGCGGTAGAAGGCCCCTATGCAACCAACTGTGCAGGCCTCCGGAATTCTGATTTCAGATAAGTTGGAACGGCACCGGCGCGCGCGGCGCGAACACGAGCCGCTCCGGGTCGCCCTGGCTGGCTGGTTGGCAACGCGGAACCACGCACGCACGCACGCACGCACCTGAGGCGGCCATCCTGCTGCGCTGGGACCGCTCGACGGCAGGCCCGGTGGTGGCCGACGGCGACGGCGAGCAGCGCGCTCGGGCGGCGCGGAGAAGTCCGGCGAACGGGCGCGGGGCGGGTGGGGGGAAGGCGGCGCGGCGAGGCTGGGGCGGCGGAGGGAGTCGACGGTGGTGGGAGTAGGGATCTGGGGAGGAGCAGCAGGAGGAGGCGGGCGGAGTAGGCAGCGGCTTCATACATATACGGGGAGAGCCGAGCCGGTGCGATTCACCGGGAGGCGGGCGGGGTTGGTGCGAGCTGCTCGGGTGGGGCTCGGGTTCGGGGTTAACCGCGGTTGGGTTTGGGGAGGGCCGTGGCCCGTGGCCGCCACACGGGTCGGTGTGCCTTCTGGCTGGCTGGCTGGTCCCGACCTTCGCTCCCAGGAAAGGTCAGGTGCGGTTTGGACTTAATTGGGAGATAGACACTGCTATTAAAGTGTTTTTTTTAATTCCCTAAAAAAAATTGTTTTTTTTAAACATCAGTACAGACGCAAACGCTCATATACACGCATACACTCACCCTATGAACGCACACACGCACATCATATCCCTATGAGTACCTTCGAAAGACTGAGCCGACATATCATCTTGAAATTTACAAAGTCACCTTAGACGCCTCGTCGTCGACGAGAACGTCTCCTCTCACTGAATGCGCATCGCTAGAAATCCTGAAATAGATCCAGAAATAAGTGCGAGCATCAAGACTTGAACACTGATGTTAAAGTGTTGAAGGATTTAGACTTGATTGAATCCTAGAGGCCTCGTGCTCATCCAGCCACACAGACCAATTCGCTTATATATACGACAACATTCCAAGTGTTTGTTATATATGGAAAAGAAAATGTATTTCATCTTCCAATGGAGGAAGCTAGATGGTTAGGGCATCTCCGGCGCTGGCCCTCGTACAGTGGCAAATCTAGGATGCCAGTAGAGGGTAGGCTGGAAACATCAAGTTTCTGAGACTAATTAGCAAATGCAGTGCAGTTTTTGCATGCAAAGCACCTCGATTTAATTTTTAAGTGGTATATTTAGCTGAAATATGAATTTTGAAGGGTAGGCTTAAGCCTATTGAAGCCCTCCTAGTAGAATCGTCACTGCCCTCATATCTGCCCGCGGACCAGTGGGGACCAGCCCGCAGACAATGATCGGCAGCCGGCCATCCAACCATGGCCGCGCGTATTTCAAACCAGATTTTGACAAATCGGAAGAATTTCAATGGAGTTCAGCAGAGCACAGATGATATTCCGTCCGCTTAAATAAACCAAGTCCGCAAAACTCAAAGTAATTATGGAAAACAACACAATTCATCTATAAATAGCGTGCAAGTATCTCTAGTACAACGATAGTTCAAATTCAACGAGAGAACTAGATGTTCCACAAGTTTTTTCGAAATCATCATTCCAAATTCAACGATACTAGAGTCAGAACTGACACATGCTGCCCCACACAAACTACCCCTTAAACTTCTTCAGACAATGTATGTGCGTGAATGGCCTGCCCTCGGTCCTGTACCACATCATAACAGTGTGTGCATGCTATACAACGTGTACAACAACATTGGGTGAATAAATGAAACCGGCATGTAGACTAACACGAAGCGACACTTACGATCTGCCTGATTGACGAGCCCAATGACCACCTTGTCTCCACTCGGTGAATCGCACCACAAAACTTCATGATGGGGCTGCAAATGTTGTACCATCGATGCGTTATTGACTTCACACTATGTGCATGGATGACGTGCATGTCAAAGGACACGAAGTTCTTTCACCCATGAAACAAACATGTAAGCTTTGCCAAAACGATCAACCATGCACCGCACAAAAACCCATCCTTGATCACCGAGTGCCCCGCCATCATGCTTCTCTAAAAAACAACAAGAAGTTAAAAAACCAAGCTCAATGGCATTTGACCGAACACCTGTCGGGCATGGTGTCCGCCAGGGACGACATCTGCAGGGGTGTGGAGGGATTTCTGGGTGGACAACGGTATAGTCCAAGATGGGCAGGCGCGTGGAAGGGGTATTGTCACACCCTGATTTTCATGCCACAACACTTAAGCTAATAAATCATGATAAAGTGTGGTTTGACAAAAACTTTTGCATTATTTGGCTTTTTAATTGAGTTGGTTGTCTCTCTGTGATTTTCAAGTGCTCTTTAAAGTCAACACAACTCCAACTTCTATACTTCATTTCCTTGATCCAAAACTTCTACCCAATGATCATACCATGTGTATAGTACAATATAGAATTTTCTTACAAAAATAATTTGGCCAAAAAGTATTTTCTAAATTTAGTTTTCCAAAAAACCCTGAATTGAGGTTTGCACTACAAGTACTTGTTTTGGGTTGTGAAAAATCTTTAAAATGGTATATTTGAATCCTATTAGATATAGGACTCCCATAAACCACAAAAATATAATTTTAAAAGTTATTTTCCTATTTTATTTAAGGGCTTTTTCTTGAGGTCAGAAATGATCTTTAATAGGTTTAAATTGTTTTAATGCTTTAAAAATATTTGTGAAAATTTAGGGAAACTCAGTGGACATATATTGTCCATATATAAGAATTTCAACACATGGTCATGTTCAAAATATTGGTCAAACCCCTCAAAAACCATTTCTGGATATTTCAAGCTTTTGAAATATTTACAAAGGAAATATTATCTAAAAATTCCAAGAAAATTCTAGCATGTCACATATGACATATTGGATGATCTTGCTAAGCCTCATGTCTTGGAGAACAAGATAACATCACAAAATCCCCTCAAAACCATTTCTGTCCATTTTGAAGTTTGAGCAACTCTACATTGCCAAACATGTCCAAATGTTATCAAACTTGGTGCACATGCTCCAATGGTCTAATTATGTATATATACCAAATGGAACAAGTTGGAGAAAATGATATCTTGATCAAAGTGCCTCAAAACCCTCTCTGTCCAGAATCAAATTTGAACAACTTTACATTGTCAACTTTCTTATTTTGCTCTCAACCTTTGTGGGCATGCTCTAAACCCCAAATGATGACACTACACCAAGTGGTGCACCAAGGAGAATAGTTTAGATTAGCTAGATCTAAGCAAGTACATTTCTGTGGATTTCTAGGGTTTACAAAAGTTACATTGTGAACTTTGCACAAATAAGCTCAAAATGGGTGGAAGGCCCTAATTATATGTGCCATTTCACCCTATGGGGTCTCATGCCAAATGGAATGCATTTACCTGTCCAAACCAACAACAAACACCTTCTGCCACTTTACCAAAACAACTACTTTGACCTCTTCCACTCTTCTCCATGGCCTCAACTTTTTACCACAGCTACTCCTGACCCTCTTCTACCTCCAGTAACCTTCCCCTGGCCATTTCTCAATGATTGAGGGGTGAAACACCCCCATTTACCTCCCTGGACAGCAGCTTCTCTCTCTCCCTCAACCTCCCTCCTCACTCCAGTGGCTCCCCAGGGCATCCAAGGCCATAGCCCACTTCTTTACTTCCCCCCTAGAGCTACCAGACATCTTTGGCCGTGCCCACATTGCATAGAAAATGGCCATGCCGGCCATTTGGGCACTCTGGAGCATGCTACAGTGCGCTCCCGCACTATAGCCGCCCCCTGCCAAGCACCTCTGGCCACCTCGGGCCTCCCCAGCACGCCTACCGATGTGTCTCGATGTCCGCGGCACGCTAAACCCCTGCCCCCCTCCTCCTTCTCCCTCCTCTCACCCCAGCTCGCACGCGCGACGACCGCCTGAGCGCACGAGTGAGCGTGCTCGCACGTGCGGCGCCTCTGGCCCCTCCCGCTTCTTCTCTCTTCTTTCCCTTGCTCTGGACGGAACCCACGAGCACCCCAGACATGCCCACACGCGCCCCCGTGACCCACACCAATGGCAACAACCTCGCCGGCGCACAGGGTCTACGGTGAGCCATGGCTCACCTACTTAAAGGCCTCCCCGAGCATCTCCCTCACCACCACTCGTCCTCTCCCACCCCAAATAGCCCCCCCCCCCCGCACCCCCAGTTCATCTCCAGAAGTGCCCGAGCTCGAGATCGAGGTCGCGCTCCGCCGCCTCGGGTCACCGTCGATCTCGGGGTACAGGCTCTCTCCGCCTCTTCTAACTCTCGATCTGGAACCGTGAAAGTGCAACTATCCCTAGATGGTTTTGGTAATTCATAACAACATATAGCTCATTGAGCTAATGCTATTCCAAGACAAATATTTCAAGAAAGCTCAATGAATGGCATGGCATGGATGATGAAAGTGGATCCCTCAAAATATTAAGGACAAAGGATTGGCTCAAACTCAAAAGCTCAAGACTCTACATTTTACATTTTAGTGATCCAAGATCACATTGAGTCTATAGGAAAAGCCAATACTATCAAGGAGGGATGAGGTGTTGCTTAATGAGCCTCTTGCTTCAAGTGCTTAGTGATATGCTCCAAAAACCCTCAATTACTTTCTCACATCCACATATGACCTAAACCTTAAGTCAAAATCGGTCCCACCGATTCTTTCTATCTGGCGCCACTGAGTTCAATTGTCATAGCCACTACCACAAACCCTAGGCAAATCGGTCTCACCGATAGGGATCTCGGTCTCATCGAGATGGGATTGTAATCTCTTTGTTTCCCTTTGCAATGTTTCGGTCTAACCGAAGTGAGCGATCGGTCCCACCGAGATTACAATGTAAACTCTCTGTTTCCCTTTCGTAACATTTCAGCCTCACCGAAAAGAGCGAATCGGTCCCACCGAGTTTGTGTAATCGGTCTCACCGAGATTATGTTATACCCTAACCCTAACCATATCGGTCCTACCGAGTTGCATGTCGGTCCCATCGAAATCACTAACCGTCACTAGGTTTACTAAATCGGCCCGACTGAGTTTGTTGATTCGGTCCCACCAAGTTTGGTAAATTGTGTGTAACGGTTAGATTTTGTGTGGAGGCTATATATACCCCTCCACCTCCTCTTCATTCGTGGAGAGAGCCATCAGAACAAACCTACACTTCCAACTTACCAGTTCTGAGAGAGAACCACCTACTCATGTGTTGAGGCCAATATATTCCATTCCTACCATATGAATCTTGATCTCTAGCCCTCCCCAAGTTGCTTTCCACTCAAATCTTCTTTCCACCAAATCCAAATCCTGTGAGAGAGAGTTGAGTGTTGGGGAGACTATCATTTGAAGCACAAGAGCAAGGAGCTCATCATCAATGCACCATTAGTTACTTCTTGGAGAGTGGTGTCTCCTAGATTGGCTAGGTGTCACTTGGGAGCCTCCGACGATATTGTGGAGTTGAACCAAGGAGTTTGTAAGGGCAAGGAGATCGCCTACTTTGTGAAGATCTACCGCTAGTGAGGCAAGTCCTTCGTGGGCGACGGCCATGATGGGATAGACAAGGTTGCTTCTTCGTGGACCCTTCATGGATGGAGCCCTCCGTGGACTCGCGCAACCATTACCCTTCGTGGGTTGAAGTCTCCATCAACGTGGATGTATGATAGCACCACCTATCGGAACCACGACAAAAACATCTGTGTCTCCAATTGCGTTTGAATTCTCCAAACCCTTCCCTTTACATTCTTGCAAGTTGCTTGCTTTAATTTCCGCTGCTCATATACTCTTTGCATGCTTGCTTGAATTGTGTGAAGATTGCTTGACTTGTGCAAAGATAGCTAAAATCTGCCAAAGTCTAAAGTTGGGAAAAGGTTAAGTTTTATTGGTTAAGTAGTCTAATCCCCCCTCTAGACATACTTCAAGGTCCTACAAGTGGTATCAGAGCTTTGGTCTCCATTTGCTTTGATTTCCATAGCTTTTGGTGGTCATAGCCTTGGTTTCACAACCTAGGAGAGTATGGCGTCTAGCGAGGGAAATTATCACCGTAGAGGTCCTTACTTTGATGGCACTAATTTTGCTAGTTGGAAGCATAAGATGAAAATGCATATTCTCGGACATAACCCCACCGTTTGGGCTATTGTGTGTATTGGCTTGCAAGGTGAATTCTTTGATGGGAGAGAGCCGAACCGTGAAGCAAATGCGGATGAATTGAAGATGTTGCATTACAACACTCAAGCTTGTGATATCCTCTTCAATGGCTTGTGCCCCGAAGAATTCAACAAAATCAGCCGTCTTGAGAATGCAAAGGAAATTTGGGATACTTTGATTGATATGCATGAAGGTACCGACTCCGTCAAGGAATCCAAGTTGGATGTGCTCCAAAGTCAGCTTGACAAGTTCAAAATGAAGGATGGTGAAGGTGTCGCTGAAATGTACTCTAGGCTTGCTCTTATCACAAATGAGATTGTTGTCTTAGGAAGTGAAGAGATGACCGACAAATTCATCATCAAGAAGATCCTAAGAGCAATGGATGGAAAATATGATACCGTGTGCACATTGATCCAAATGATGCCAAATTACAAAGATCTCAAGCCAACGGAAGTCATTGGAAGAATTGTTGCTCATGAGATGTCACTCAAGGATAAGGAGGAACTTCACAACAAGTCAAGTGGATCTTACAAAGCCTCATGTGAAGCCCCCACATCATCAAGTGAGAAACAAACCTTCAATGAAGAATTGAGCTTAATGGTGAAGAACTTCAACAAATTCTACAAGACTAGAAGCAAAGAAAGAAGCTCTAAGTCAAGGTCTTACAATGACAAAAGATCTTCTAGTCGAGAGCGCAATTGCTACAATTGTGGGAGACCCGGATACTATTCCAATGAGTGTACGACACCCTACAAAAGAAGAGAAGATTCTCCAAAAATAAGAAGTAGAAGAGAAGAATCACCACCAAGAGAAAGAAGGAGTAGAGATGATCGTTATGAACGAAGACCCTCACGGAGAAGCAAGGATTCGGAAAGGAAGGATAAGTCATCAAGGAGCTACACAAAACGAAGACATCAAGCTCATGTTGATGAATGGGTATCTGGTTCCGACTCTGAACATCACCCCGAGAGAAGCTATCACTCCGACTCCGAACATACTCAAGATGAAGGTGTTGCCGGTCTAGCACTTGTGTCAACCAACTCCTACGACATATTTGATTCACCAAATGAAGGAATTGGAAGATGCTTCATGGCAAAAGGTCCTAAGGTAACACACCCCGAGTATATTGATTTTAATAGTGATGAAGATGACTTGTTAGGTGATGATGATTTACTTATTGACAACTCTAGTAATGAATACTATGATGAAACATCAATTAATCATGCTAATCAAGACAAAAGGAATGACAATGATAAGGAGAAGATTGAGTGTCTAACTAAAGAACTAAACACTCTTAAGTTAGCTCATGAAACTATCTTCGAAGATCATCGAGAACTTTTAAGGGCTCATGAGAAGTTATGCTTTGAAAAGCTCAATCTCGAGCAAGAGCATGAGTTCTTAAAGGCAATCAATGATGATCTCCGTAAGAAAAGTTCTTCTTACATTGCCAAGCGTTTACTCTTATCTACTTACATGCCTCAAGTCAAGTCTAATAACAAGAACAAGAAAGATTCTTCCTCTAGTAGTAACAATAATAATGCTAAATCCAATATTGTTGCTTCTAGTAGTTCTCTTGATTCCACTAATGATTCTCTTAGCCAAGTTACACTTGAGCAAGAAAATAGCTTATTGAAGGGAATCATAGAGAAAGGTGTATACAAGAGCCTTGCCGGGAGTAAGCAATTCGAGGAAATTGTACGCAAGCAAGGAAGGCACCGGAAGAATCAAGGTGTTGGTTTTGAACGGAAGTTCAATGCCAATGGAGTTGAGTGGGAAGAAGATCAATACCACAAGAAGAAGTTTGTTCCTCAACAAGTGAAGTATGATCCTACTTCCTTCAAGGGAACACAAGCACAAGATTATCTTCCACCACAAGACCATAAGAACAAAGGCAAGGATAAGCTTCAAGAGGAGATTGATGCATTTGAAGAAGCACCCAAGGCCTTGGTCAAGTGGGTTCCCAAGACTACGTCAAGTTCTACTTCATCAAGTACAACTACAACTCCAAAGATTCCCATCAAGATGATGTGGATCCCGAAGAAGAAGAACTAGAGTGTTCTTGAGGGTGACTCCTGTTGGGGAACGTTGCAGAAAATTAAAATTTTTCCTACGGTTTCACCAAGATCCATCTATGAGTTCATCTAAGCAACGAGTCTAGGGAGAGAGTTTGCATCTACATACCACTTGTAGATCGCGTGCGGAAGCTTGCAAGGTGATGATGTAGTCGTACTCGACGTGATCCAAATCACCGATGACCAGCGCCGAACAGACGGCACCTCCGCGTTCAACACACGTACGGGACGGGAAACGTATCCTCCTTCTTGATCCAGCAAGGGGGAAGGAGAGGTTGATGAAGATCCAGCAGCACAACGGCGTGGTGGTGGATGCAGGGCGTCACAGCAGCAGGGCTTCGCCGAGACTACGAGGGAGAGACGTAACGGGGGGAGGAGGAGGCGCCAGGGGCTGGTGTATCAAGTCCCTCCTCTCCCCCACTATATATAGGGGTGCCAGGGGGGGCGCCGGCCCTAGTAGATGAGATCTACTAGGGGGGCGGCGGCCTAGGGGAGGTTTCCCTCCCCCCCAAGGCACCTAGGGGTGCCTTCCACCACTAGGACTCCTCCTAGGGGGAAACCCTAGGCGCATGGGCCTATAGGGGCTGGTGCCCTTGGCCCATGATGGCCAAGGCGCACCCCCTACAGCCCATGTGGCCCCCCGGGACAGGTGGCCCCACCCGGTGGACCCCCGGGACCCTTCCGGTGGTCCCGGTACAATACCGATAACCCCGAAACTTGTCCCGATGCCCGAAATAGCACTTCCTATATATAATTCTTTACCTCCGGACCATTCCGGAACTCCTCGTGTCGTCCGGGATCTCATCCGGGACTCCGAACAACATTCGGGTTTCTGCATATACATATCTTCATAACCCTAGCGTCACCGAACCTTAAGTGTGTAGACCCTACGGGTTCGGGAGACATGCAGACATGACCGAGACGCTCTCAGTCAATAACCATCAGCGGGATCTGGATACCCATGATGGCTCCCACATGCTCCTCGATGTTGTCATCGGATGAACCACGATGTCGAGGATTCGATCAAACCCTGTATGCAATTCCCTTTGTCAATCGGTACGTTACTTGCCCGAGACTCGATCGTCGGTATCCCAATACCTTGTTCAGTCTCGTTACCGGCAAGTCACTTTACTCGTACCGTAATGCATGATCCCGTGTCCAACACCTTGGTCACATTGAGCTCAATATGATGATGCATTACCGAGTGGGCCCAGAGATACCTCTCCGTCATACGGAGTGACAAATCCCAGTCTCGATCCGTGTCAACCCAACAGCTACTTTCGGAGATATCTGTAATGCACCTTTATAGTCACCCAGTTACGTTGTGACGTTTGGTACACCCAAGGCACTCTTACGGTATCCGGGAGTTACACGATCTCATGGTCGAAGGAAGAGATACTTGACACTTGCAAAGCTCTAGCAAAACGAACTACACGATCTTTTATGCTATGCTTAGGATTGGGTCTTGTCCATCACATCATTCTCCTAATGATGTGATCCCGTTATCAACGACATCCAATGTCCATAGTCAGGAAACCATGACTATCTGTTGATCACAACGAGCTGGTCAACTAGAGGCTTACCAGGGACATAGTGTGGTCTAAGTATTCACACGTGTATTACGATTTCCGGATAATACAGTTATAGCATGAATAAAAGACAATTATCATGAACAATGAAATATAATAATAATACTTTTATTATTGCCTCTAGGGCATATTTCCAACAGTCTCCCACTTGCACTAGAGTCACCAATCTAGTTACATTGTGATGAATCGAACACCCATAGAGTTCTGGTGTTGATCATGTTTTGCACGCGAGAGAGGTTTAGTCAGCGGATCTGCGACATTCAGATCCGTGTGCACTTTACAAATCTCTATGTCTCCATCTTGAACATTTTCACGGATGGAGTTGAAACGACGCTTGATGTGCCTGGTCTTCTTGTGAAACCTGGGCTCCTTTGCGAGGGCAATAGCTCCAGTGTTGTCACAGAAGAGTTTGATCGGCCCCGACGCATTGGGTATGACTCCTAGGTCGGTGATGAACTCCTTCACCCAAATCGCTTCATGTGCTGCCTCCGAGGCTGCCATGTACTCCGCTTCACACGTAGATCCCGCCACGACGCTCTGCTTGCAGCTGCACCAGCTTACTGCTCCACCATTCAACATATACACGTATCCGGTTTGTGACTTAGAGTCATCCAGATCTGAGTCGAAGCTAGCGTCGACGTAACCCTTTACGACGAGCTCTGCGTCTCCTCCATAAACGAGAAACATGTCCTTTGTCCTTTTCAGGTACTTCAGGATATTCTTGACCGCTGTCCAGTGTTCCTTGCCGGGATTACTTTGGTATCTTGCTACCAAACTTACGGCAAGGTTTACATCGGGTCTGGTACACAACATGGCATACATAATAGATCCTATGGCTGAAGCATAGGGGATGACACTCATCTCTTCTTTATCTTTTGCCGTGGTCGGTGACTGAGCTGAGCTCAGTCTCATACCTTGTAATATAGGCAAGAACCCCTTCTTGGACTGATCCATTCTGAATCTCTTCAAAATCTTATCAAGGTATGTGCTTTGTGAAAGACCTATGAGGCGTCTCGATCTATCTCTATAGATCTTGATGCCTAATATATAAGCAGCTTCTCCAAGGTCCTTCATTGAAAAACACTTATTCAAGTAGGCCTTAATGCTGTCCAGAAATTCTATATTATTTCCCATCAGGAGTATGTCATCTACATATAATATGAGAAATGCTACAGAGCTCCCACTCACTTTCTTGTAAACGCAGGCTTCTCCATAAGTCTGCATAAACCCAAACGCTTTGATCATCTCATCAAAGCGAATGTTCCAACTCCGAGATGCTTGCACCAGTCCATAAATGGATCGCTGGAGCTTGCATACTTTGTTAGCGTTCCGAGGATCGACAAAACCTTCCGACTGCATCATATACAGTTCTTCCTTAAGATGCCCGTTAAGGAATGCTGTTTTGACGTCCATCTGCCATATCTCATAATCATAGTATGCGGCAATTGCTAACATGATTCGGACGGACTTTAGCTTCGCTACGGGAGAGAATGTCTCGTCGTAGTCAATCCCTTGAACCTGTCGATAACCCTTAGCGACAAGTCGAGCTTTATAGATGGTAACATTACCATCCGCGTCCGTCTTCTTCTTAAAGATCCATTTGTTTTCTATCGCTCGCCGATCATCGGGCAAGTCTGTCAAAGTCCATACTTTGTTTTCATACATGGATTCTATCTCGGATTTCATGGCTTCAAGCCATTTGTTGGAATCCGGGCCCGCCATTGCTTCTTCATAGTTCGAAGGTTCATTGTTGTCTAACAACATGATTTCCAGGACAGGGTTGCCGTACCACTCTGGTGCGGAACGTGTCCTTGTGGACCTACGAAGTTCAGCAGTAACTTGATCCGAAGTACTTGATCATTATCATGGTTTTCCTCTTCAGTTGGTGTGGGCATCACAGGAACGGTTTCCTGTGCTGCGTCACTATCCCGCTCAAGAGGTAGTACTTCATCGAGTTCTACTTTCCTCCCACTTACTTCTTTCGAGAGAAACTCTTTTTCCAGAAAGCATCCGTTCTTGGCAACAAAGATCTTGCCTTCGGATCTTAAGTAGAAGGTATACCCTATAGTTTCCTTAGGGTATCCTATGAATACGCATTTTTCCGACTTGGGTTCGAGCTTTTCAGGTTGAAGTTTCTTGACATAAGCTTCGCATCCCCAAACTTTTAGAAACGACAGCTTAGGTTTCTTTCCAAACCATAATTCATACGGTGTCGTCTCAACGGATTTAGACGGTGCCCTATTTAAAGTGAATGTAGCTGTCTCTAGAGCGTATCCCCAAAATGATAGCGGTAAATCGGTAAGAGACATCATAGACCGCACCATATCCAATAGAGTGCGATTACGACGTTCGGACACACCGTTTCGTTGAGGTGTTCCAGGCGGCGTGAGCTGTGAAACAATTCCACATTTCTTTAAGTGTGTACCAAATTCGTGACTTAAGTATTCTCCTCCACGATCTGATCGTAAGAATTTTATCTTTCGGTCACGTTGATTCTCCACCTCATTCTGAAATTCCTTAAACTTTTCAAAGGTCTCAGACTTGTGTTTCATTAAGTAGACATACCCATATCTACTCAAGTCATCTGTGAGAGTGAGAACATAACGATATCCTCCGCGAGCCTCAACGCTCATTGGACCGCACACATCGGTATGTATGATTTCCAACAAGTTGGTAGCTCGCTCCATTGTTCCGGAGAACGGAGTCTTGGTCATTTTGCCCAAGAGGCATGGTTCGCACGTGTCAAACGATTCATAATCAAGAGACTCTAAAAGTCCATCGGCATGGAGCTTCTTCATGCGCTTGACACCAATGTGACCAAGGCGGCAGTGCCACAAGTATGTGGGACTATCGTTATCAACTTTAAATCTTTTGGCATCTACACTATGAACATGTGTAATATTACGCTCGAGATTCATTAAGAATAAACCATTGACCATCGGAGCATGACCATAAAACATATCTCTCATATAAATCGAACAACCATTATTCTCAGACTTAAATGAGTAGCCATCTCGTATTAAACGAGATCCTGATACAATGTTCATGCTCAAACTTGGCACTAAATAACAATTATTAAGGTTCAAAACTAATCCCGTAGGTAAATGTAGAGGCAGCGTGCCGACGGCGATCACATCGACTCTGGAACCATTCCCGACGCGCATCGTCACCTCGTCCTTTGCCAGTCTCCGTTTATTCCGCAGCTCCTGCTGTGAGTTACAAATATGAGCAACGGCACCGGTATCAAATACCCAGGAGTTACTACGAGTACTGGTAAGGTACACATCAATCACATGTATATCAAATATACCTTTGGTGTTGCCGGCCTTCTTATCCGCTAAGTATTTGGGGCAGTTCCGCTTCCAGTGACCCTTCCCCTTGCAATAAAAGCACTCAGTCTCAGGCTTGGGTCCATTCTTTGACTTCTTCCCGGTAACTGGCTTACCAGGCGCGGCAACATCTTTGCCGTCCTTCTTGAAGTTCTTCTTACCCTTGCCCTTCTTGAACTTAGTGGTCTTATTGACCATCAACACTTGATGTTCTTTCTTGATTTCAGCCTCTGCTGACTTCAGCATCGAGAACACTTCAGGAATGGTCTTTTCCATTCCCTGCATGTTGTAGTTCATCACAAAGCTCTTGTAGCTTGGTGGGAGCGACTGGAGGATTCTGTCAATGACCGCCTCATCTGGGAGGTTAATGTTCAGCTGGGTCATACGGTTGTGCAACCCAGACATCTTCAGGATGTGCTCACTGACAGAACTGTTTTCCTCCATCTTACAACTGTAGAACTTGTCGGAGACATCATATCTCTCGACCCGGGCATGATCTTGAAAAACTAGTTTCAGCTCTTCGAACATCTCATATGCTCCGTGATGCTCAAAACGCTTTTGGAGCCCCGGTTCTAAGCTGTAAAGCATGCCGCACTGAACGAGGGAGTAATCATCAGCGCGAGACTGCCAAGCATTCATAATGTCTTGGTTCTCTGGGACGGGAGCGTCACCTAGCGGTCCTTCTAGGACATATTGTTTCCTGGCAGCTATGAGGATGATCCTCAGGTTCCGGACCCAGTCCGTATAGTTGCTGCCATCATCTTTCAGCTTGGTTTTCTCTAGGAACGCGTTGAAGTTCATGTTGACGTTAGCGTTGGCCATTGATCTACAAGACATATTTGCAAAGGTTTTAGACTAAGTTCATGATAATAAAGTTCTAATCAAATTATGAACTCCCACTTAGATTAGACATCCCTTTAGTCATCTAAGTGTTACACGATCCGAGTCGACTAGTCCGTGTCCGATCATCACGTGAGACGGACTAGTCATCGTCGGTGAACATTTTCATGTTGATCGTATCTTCCATACGACTCGTGTTGACCTTTCGGTCTCCGTGTTCCGAGGCCATGTCTGCACATGCTAGGCTCGTCAAGTTAACCCTAAGTGTTTTCGCTGTGTAAAACTGTCTTACACCCGTTGTATGTGAACGTAAGAATCCATCACACCCGATCATCACGTGGTGCTTAGAAACGACGAACTGTAGCAACGGTGCACAGTTAGGGGAGAACACTTCTTGAAATTTTATAAGGGATCATCTTATTTACTACCGTCGTCCTAAGTAAACAAGATGCATAATACATAATAAACATCACATGCAATTATATAGTTGTGACATGATATGGCCAATATCATATAGCTCCATTGATCTTCATCTTCGGGGCTCCATGATCATCTTGTCACCGGCTTGACACCATGATCTCCATCATCATGATCTCCATCATCGTGTCTTCATGAAGTTGTCACGCCAACGACTACTTCTACTTCTATGACTAACGTTTAGCAATAAAGTAAAGTAGTTTACATGACGTTATTCAAATGACACGCAGGTCATACAAAAAAATAATGACAACTCCTATGGCTCCTGCCGGTTGTCATACTCATCGACATGCAAGTCGTGAATCCTATTACAAAGAACATGATCTCATACATCACAATTCATCATTCATCACAACTTCTGGCCATATCACATCACATGATCAATCGCTGCAAAAACAAGTTAGACGTCCTCTAATTGTTGTTGCATCTTTTACGTGGCTGCAATTGGGTTCTAGCAAGAACGTTTTCTTACCTACGAAACAAAACAACGTGATTTTGTCAACTTCTATTTACCCTTCATAAGGGCCCTGTTCATCGATTCCGCTCCAACTAAGGTGGGAGAGACAGCCACCCGCCAGCCACCTTATGCAACTAGTGCATGTCAGTCGGTGGAACCGGTCTCACGTAAGTGTACGTGTAAGGTTGGTCCGGGCCGCTTCATCCCACAATACTGTTGAGCAAGAAAAGACTAGTAGAGGCAAGTAAGATGACAAAATCCACGCCCACAACAAAGTTGTGTTCTACTCGTGCAAAGAGAACTACGCATAGACCTAGCTCATGATGCCACTGTTGGGGAACGTTGCAGAAAATTAAAATTTTTCCTACGGTTTCACCAAGATCCATCTATGAGTTCATCTAAGCAACGAGTCTAGGGAGAGAGTTTGCATCTACATACCACTTGTAGATCGCGTGCGGAAGCTTGCAAGGTGATGATGTAGTCGTACTCGACGTGATCCAAATCACCGATGACCAGCGCCGAACGGACGGCACCTCCGCGTTCAACACACGTATGGGATGGGAGACGTCTCCTCCTTCTTGATCCAGAAAGGGGGAAGGAGAGGTTGATGAAGATCCAGCAGCACGACGGCGTGGTGGTGGATGCAGGGCGTCACAGCAGCAGGGCTTCGCCGAGACTACGAGGGAGAGACGTAACGGGGGGAGGAGGAGGCGCCAGGGGCTGGTGTATCAAGTCCCTCCTCTCCCCCACTATATATAGGGGTGCCAGGGGGGCGCCGGCCCTAGTAGATGAGATCTACTAGGGGGGGCGGCGGCCTAGGGGAGGTTTCCCTCCCCCCCAAGGCACCTAGGGGTGCCTTCCACCACTAGGACTCCTCCTAGGGGGAAACCCTAGGCGCATGGGCCTATAGGGGCTGGTGCCCTTGGCCCATGATGGCCAAGGCGCACCCCCTACAGCCCATGTGGCCCCCCGGGACAGGTGGCCCCACCCGGTGGACCCCCGGGACCCTTCCGGTGGTCCCGGTACAATACCGATAACCCCGAAACTTGTCCCGATGCCCGAAATAGCACTTCCTATATATAATTCTTTACCTCCGGACCATTCCGGAACTCCTCGTGACGTTCGGGATCTCATCCGGGACCCCGAACAACATTCGGGTTTCTGCATATACATATCTTCATAACCCTAGCGTCACCGAACCTTAAGTGTGTAGACCCTACGGGTTCGGGAGACAAGCAGACATGACCGAGACGCTCTCAGTCAATAACCATCAGCGGGATCTGGATACCCATGATGGCTCCCACATGCTCCTCGATGTTGTCATCGGATGAACCACGATGTCGAGGATTCGATCAAACCCTGTATGCAATTCCCTTTGTCAATCGGTACGTTACTTGCCCGAGACTCGATCGTCGGTATCCCAATACCTTGTTCAGTCTCGTTACCGGCAAGTCACTTTACTCGTACCGTAATGCATGATCCCGTGTCCAACACCTTGGTCACATTGAGCTCAATATGATGATGCATTACCGAGTGGGCCCAGAGATACATCTCCGTCATACGGAGTGACAAATCCCAGTCTCGATCCGTGTCAACCCAACAGCTACTTTCGGAGATACCTGTAATGCACCTTTATAGTCACCCAGTTACGTTGTGACGTTTGGTACACCCAAGGCACTCTTACGGTATCCGGGAGTTACACGATCTCATGGTCGAAGGAAGAGATACTTGACACTTGCAAAGCTCTAGCAAAACGAACTACACGATCTTTTATGCTATGCTTAGGATTGGGTCTTGTCCATCACATCATTCTCCTAATGATGTGATCCCGTTATCAACGACATCCAATGTCCATAGTCAGGAAACCATGACTATCTGTTGATCACAACGAGCTGGTCAACTAGAGGCTTACCAGGGACATAGTGTGGTCTAAGTATTCACACGTGTATTACGATTTCCGGATAATACAGTTATAGCATGAATAAAAGACAATTATCATGAACAATGAAATATAATAATAATACTTTTATTATTGCCTCTAGGGCATATTTCCAACAACTCCGCCAACATTCTTCACTCATATCATTTTGGCAAGGACAAGTGCAATCAACTTCCATATCTTGCACTAGTTCAAGGAGTCACAAACCCTCATGTTGGTAAGGCAAGGGACAAGGTAACCTAATGTTTTCATGGACATCATCTTGCGTGTGCATCACTCTATGTCTATGGATATTCTTGTTTGTTCCTTGTGGGACTAACCCGTGTAGGTATTGAAAGTGCAACTCACTCCACAGGATTGCTCCAAAAGATCTACATCAACATTGAGCATCCACATCTTCAACACCTACATGAAGTCATCATCGACAAAACCCAAGGTTAGTTCATACCTCTAAAGGGGGATCTCACATCCAGGGGGAGCTTAACTCTAAGAATTGAGTCAAAGCAACTCTAATGATGTGAACACATCAATGCATTATGTAAAAGTGGTAATCCCACTTGAGCTTAAACGATGAGTATGACCTATGATCAAATGTTCTCATTTGAGTCCTAAGTCAATATACTCATATATAGATGACCTAGTCATTGCCAATTGTTTGATAGATACTAGAATTGGTTGTGCATGATTTGCCACATATTTCATTTGCCATTTTATTGTGTGAGCATGTTGGTTGCATATTTTACTCATTCAAGAACATCCACTTGTTGATTTGATTGATTGGTTTCTTTTTCTTTGGCCAAGTGGATGGACAAGAATGCCTAAGAACCTTCTCTAGCTATCTATGCTTTTCTCGTCTCAAACTCTATTCATGCTACATCACAAAATTTGATCAAGTCAGATTCGAACCACTCTGTGTGAGGAGCACTCGGAGTTCTCGATTCGTCATGGACTTAAACTTCCAAAACTTCTTTGTGATTTTTGGTCTGACCGATTCTTCCATTTTGGTCATACCAAGATCACTAAGTCGATCTAGGTTTTCAATCTCGGTGCAACCGATTTGAACTTTTTGGTCTCACCGAGTTGCTGTAACTGTCAACAGTTATGCATCTCGGTGCCACCGAGTTGTTCCACTCGGTCACACCGACAGTGTCGGGCTATATATACTCACGGGCAAAAATTTAGAAACTTTCTCCAAACCTCTTCACCCACGCATAGCTCGCTCTGCCTCCTAGGTCTCCAGATTGTCGTCTTCGTCGCCAGCCGCCTCCTGTCGCTGGTCTCCGCCGCCGTCGACGGAATTCATCCCCGTCGTTGCCGCCGTAGCGAGTTCATCGCCGAACTAGGGTATGAACTCGATCATAGTGCTATCCTCGTCTAATTCTCAGCACATTGTGTTCATTATGATTCTTGCCACGATTGGAACACCTCTATTCAGTCAAAACAATCCTTAGAATAGATGCGATTTGAAAATTTAGGGTTAGGTTTCCGCCGAAACCATCTCGGACCCACCGAGTTGAAAAACTCGGTCCCACCGATTCGGCTAACGCCATTGCACTAGTAACTCTCGGTCCGGCCGAGAATTGCTAATTGATGTGACCGATTTTGGAACTTTGTGAAACCCTAGCGGTCTCGGTGCCACTGAACTGTGACTCGGTCTGACCGAGATCACAAGTTTAGGTTCCAAAAGCTGCTTTGGTATCACCGAGTTTGAAAATCGGTTGATCCGAGATGCTTTCTATGGAAAACTAAAACTAAGTTTTTGAATCATCCTTTTGCAAAAATCTCTGCATTCTGTGATGCTCATCCATTCTATCTCATCTATAACTATTCACAGGGTCAGCAGTCAGTGTTTCCAGCATGTCATACCAAAGTGACAGTCAGAACAGGGAAGAAGAGCAGATTCACATGAGTGAGGGCACTAGTCCCTCTAGCACTTCAGATGATGGCCGCAGAAGCACTCCTAGCAATTTGCCCAAAGCAGCCACAAGAGCTAGAAGGAAGAGAACCTCAGACTCTGAGGATGAGGACTATGTGGCAGCTGAAGATGAGGATACTTCCAAGAAGGTAGTGCTCAAAAAGGAGTATGGCTCAGCAAAGACCACAAAGCCTGGACTTAATAAGAAGGTCCCTGCCAAGAGGACACCCATGCTAAAGGTCAGAGGGTCAACACAAAAACCTGCAAAACCCGATCCCATAGAGCCAGCTGCAGAAGGAAAGAAGAGGAAGGAAAGGGTCAGAAAGACCATGGCCAGAGTTGTTGGACAACCTTCCATGATGGAAGAGGAGGAAGAAGAAGAGGTTGCTGCACCGGCACCCAACGCACAAAAGCTGATGGGTGATGCTATAAGGTCAGGGGCTGCAACATCAAAGCCCAAAGAAGCACCCAAAGCTGCCTCCAAGGTCAAGAATGCACCGAAGAGGAATACCAGGAGTATACCAGCTGCTGAGAAGAACAAGGCCCCAGTGCCTGAAGTTTCTGCTGAGGAAGATGATGAAGGACAAGTCCTGAGGAAGCTCAAACCCAAAATTCCAGACCATAATGATGCTCATCCTGTGGCTGAGGACATGAATATCAGGAGAGACTCAGGGTTGAGGCTATGGAGAATGACAGATCCATATGCCACCAGGAGAAGGACTTCTGTTGATTACAGATTCCACACAAAGGAACAACAGGACTTATATGAGACAATCTTGTTGGACAAGAAGCCTATAGTGTGTGATATGAGGTGGGTCGACTGGACCTACATAAAGGAGAATGAAGAACACTATCCTGGAGTGTATGAAAGCTTCAGTGCATGTGGAGTTGCAGATTTTGTTGGGCAGAAGCTCACCAACTGGAATGATGAGCTCATTATGCAATTCTACTCCACAACACATTTCTATCCAGATGGCAGGATAGTTTGGATGTCTGAAGGTACGAGATACCAATCAACCATTGAGGAGTGGGCCAATCTGATCAATGCCCCAAAGGAAAGTGAAGATGACTTGGACATTTATGCCAAGAAGAAGATGGGACACAATACTATGTCACATATGTACAAGGAGATCCCAGACAAAGCTCTTGAGACTTTCTCGTTTGGGTCAGTCCATTTTCTTCTGTCAGGGCTGCCAACGATCAACTGGATCCTAAGGCACACTCTTTTTCCCAAGTCAGGTGACCAGAGCATGATCAGAGGACATGCAATCAACTTGCTACACATATTTGATGTGCCACAGAAATTCAAGGTCATGAGCCTCATGGTTGAGACTATCAAGAGGACAACAACAGACCAAAAGAGGAGTTGTGGATATGCCCCACAAATTCAGGAGTTGATAAACTCAAAAATGGGCACAGGAAAATATCTGTTGGATAAGGAACACTTTGCTCTCTATCCAGACTTTGAGGATAATCAAGTTGTGATGAATGAGAATGAACCATCATCAGTACAAGCTCAAGAGAAGAAGGAGAAAGCAAAGAGAGAGAAGGCTGCCAAGATGCCAACTCAAGAGGAGGCATCTAAGTACTTTTTGAAGAATAAGCAGGAGCAGCTTGGTTACTTGATAGCACCAACACTGAAGATTGAGAAGGGGTTGGCCACCCTAACTCAAAACCAGGACAGTCTGGAAAGAATCATGGAACAAAAATTCTATGATTTAGATGTCAAAGTAACTGAGATTCAGTCAGTTGTGGAGCAGCTACAGGAAGACATGCAGGAGAGGAAGGGCAGGACAACTACTGATGCATTTGCCAGAGTGCCTCGAGCTCAGAGATCAACTGTAGTGCCAGTGACAAACACTAGAGCCACTTCATCTGCACCAGCTACAGCTCTAGTGCAACCAGCTCCAGCACCAACTCCTCTAGCTCCATCCACATCAACTGAAGTCTTCATCCAAGGAGCCATCTCTACACCACCAACCGAAGATCAAGCCTGAGAGACGATATAGTACTATGCATCTTCTAGGAACTTTTTGGTAACTTGTTGCCAAAGGGGAGAAAAATGTGTAGATCATAGGCTTCGAGAGAGAGAGAGAGAGAGAGTTTGCTTTTGTTCTCTCTTGTTCTCTTGTCTTCTTGGTTGAACTTTGTTTGCTTTTGATTGCTTGAGATACTATGCTATTATCTATGAGAAATTGATGATCATGTGTTTGATCATAAGCTACACTTATGCTTGTTAGATGATATTATCTTATCTTATCCTTATATGATCATTCACTTTGCTTGGTGATGAGTGCATGTGTTCAATCTTTATTATTTTGAGAGCTCCACCAAGATGTATATCACATGGAAGAGTAACCCATGAGCCTAATTCCTTGTGCATTTGCAGTCCAAAGCAAATTTTAAACTATGCACAAATTTAGGGGAAGCTCTTGCTTATCACATACTTTTCAAAGCGACGATGTTTTTAATCTTATTATCATTTGTCGAAGCTTTGATCTATATGTTGTCATCAATTACCAAAAAGGGGGAGATTGAAAGTGCAATTATCCCTAGGTGGTTTTGGTAATTCATAACAACATATAGCTCATTGAGCTAATGCTATTCCAAGACAAATATTTCAGGAAAGCTCAATGAATGGCTTGGCATGGATGATGAAAGTGGATCCCTCAAAATATTAAGGACAAAGGATTGGCTCAAGCTCAAAAGCTCAAGTCTCTACATTTTACATTTTAGTGATCCAAGATCACATTGAGTCTATAGGAAAAGCCAATACTATCAAGGAGGGATGAGGTGTTGCTTAATGAGCCTCTTGCTTCAAGTGCTTAGTGATATGCTCCAAAAACCCTCAATTACTTTCTCACATCCACATATGACCTAAACCTAAAGTCAAAATCGGTCCCACCGATTCTTTCTATCCGGCGCCACCGAGTTCAATTGTCATAGCCACTGCCACAAACCCTAGGTAAATCGGTCTCACCGATAGGGATCTCGGTCTCACTGAGATGGGATTGTAATCTCTCTGTTTCCCTTCATAACGTTTCGGTCTAACCGAAGTGAGCGATCGGTCCCACTGAGATTGCAATGTAAACTCTTTGTTTCCCTTTCGTAACATTTCAGTCTCACCGAAAAGAGCGAATCGGTCCCACCGAGTTTACCTGACCATTTCTCTGGTTAGCTAATTACCAAAATCAGTCTCACCGAGTTTGTGTAATTGGTCTCACCGAGATTACGTTATGCCCTAACCCTAACCATATCGGTCCTACTGAGTTGCATGTCGGTCCCACCGAAATCACTAACGGTCACTAGGTTTACTAAATCGGTCCGACCGAGTTTGTTGATTCGGTCCCACCGAGTTTGGTAAATTGTGTGTAATGGTTAGATTTTGTGTGGAGGCTATATATACCCCTCCACCTCCTCTTCATTCGTGGAGAGAGCCATCAAAACAAACCTACACTTCCAACTTACTAGTTCTGAGAGAGAACCACCTACTCATGTGTTGAGGCCAAGATATTCCATTCCTACCATATGAATCTCGATCTCTAGCCTTCCCCAAGTTACTTTCCACTCAAATCTTCCTTCCACCAAATCCAAATCCTGTGAGAGAGAGTTGAGTGTTGGGGAGACTATCATTTGAAGCACAAGAGCAAGGAGTTCATCATCAACGCACCATTTGTTACTTCTTGGAGAGTGGTGTCTCCTAGATTGGCTAGGTGTCACTTGTGAGCCTCCGACAAGATTGTGGAGTTGAACCAAGGAGTTTGTAAGGGCAAGGAGATCGCCTACTTCATGAAGATCTACCGCTAGTGAGGCAAGTCCTGTTGGGGAACGTTGCAGAAAATTAAAATTTTTCCTACGGTTTCACCAAGATCCATCTATGAGTTCATCTATGCAACGAGTCTAGGGAGAGAGTTTGCATCTACATACCACTTGTAGATCGCGTGCGGAAGCTTGCAAGGTGATGATGTAGTCGTACTCGACGTGATCCAAATCACCGATGACCAGCGCCAAACGGACGGCACCTCCGCGTTCAACACACGTACGGAACAGCCACGTCTCCTCCTTCTTGATCCAGCAAGGAAGGGAGGAGAGGTTGAGGGAGATGGCACCAGCAGCAGCACGACGGCGTGGTGTTGATGGAGCTGCAGTACTCCGGCAGAGCTTCGCTAAGCACTATGGAGGTGGAGGAGGTGTTGGGGAGGGAGAAGGAGGCAACCAAAGGCCAGGGCGTTCCGGTATGAAGTCCCTCCTCTCCCCCACTATATATAGGGGTGCCAAGGGGGGGTGGCTGGCCCTAGGAGATCCAATCTCCTAGGGGGTGCGGCGGCCAAGGGGGGTTTTCCCTCCCCCCAAGGCACCTAGGAGGTGCCTTACCCTCCTAGGACTCTTACCCCCTTAAACCCTAGGCGCATGGGCCTATGTGGGGCTGGTGCCCTTGGCCCATTAGGCCAAGGCGCACCCCCCTACAGCCCATGTGGCCCCCCGGGACAGGTGGACCCCCGGGACCCTTCCGGTGGTCCCGGTACAATACCGATAACCCCGAAACTTGTCCCGATGCCCGAAACAGGACTTCCCATATATAAATCTTTACCTCCGGACCATTCCGGAACTCCTCGTGACGTCCGGGATATCATTCGGGACTCCGAACAACATTCGGGTTACTGCATATACATATCCCTATAACCCTAGCGTAACTGAACCTTAAGTGTGTAGACCCTACGGGTTCGGGAGACATGCAGACATGACCGAGACTCTCTCAGTCAATAACCATCAGCGGGATCTGGATACCCATGATGGCTCCCACATGCTCCTCGATGTTGTCATCGGATGAACCACTATGTCGAGGATTCGATCAAACCCTGTATGCAATTCCCTTTGTCAATCGGTACGTTACTTGCCCGAGACTCGATCGTCGGTATCCCAATACCTTGTTCAGTCTCGTTACCAGCAAGTCACTTTACTCGTACCGTAATGCATGATCCCGTGTCCAACACCTTGGTCACATTGAGCTCAATATGATGATGCATTACCGAGTGGGCCCAGAGATACCTCTCCGTCATACGGAGTGACAAATCCCAGTCTCGATCCGTGTCAACCCAACAGCTACTTTCGGAGATACCTGTAATGCACCTTTATAGTCACCCAGTTACGTTGTGACGTTTGGTACACCCAAGGCACTCTTACGGTATCCGGGAGTTACACGATCTCATGGTCGAAGGAAGAGATACTTGACACTTGCAAAGCTCTAGCAAAACGAACTACACGATCTTTTATGCTATGCTTAGGATAGGGTCTTGTCCATCACATCATTCTCCTAATGATGTGATCCTGTTATCAACGACATCCAATGTCCATAGTCAGGAAACCATGACTATGTGTTGATCACAACGAGCTGGTCAACTAGAGGCTTACCAGGGACATAGTGTGGTCTAAGTATTCACACGTGTATTACGATTTCCGGATAATACAGTTATAGCATGAATAAAAGACAATTATCATGAACAATGAAATATAATAATAATACTTTTATTATTGCCTCTAGGGCATATTTCCAACAGTCTCCCACTTGCACTAGAGTCACCAATCTAGTTACATTGTGATGAATCGAACACCCATAGAGTTCTGGTGTTGATCATGTTTTGCACGCGAGAGAGGTTTAGTCAGCGGATCTGCGACATTCAGATCCGTGTGCACTTTACAAATCTCTATGTCTCCATCTTGAACATTTTCACGGATGGAGTTGAAACGACGCTTGATGTGCCTGGTCTTCTTGTGAAACCTGGGCTCCTTTGCGAGGGCAATAGCTCCAGTGTTGTCACAGAAGAGTTTGATCGGCCCCGACGCATTGGGTATGACTCCTAGGTCGGTGATGAACTCCTTCACCCAAATCGCTTCATGTGCTGCCTCCGAGGCTGCCATGTACTCCGCTTCACACGTAGATCCCGCCACGACGCTCTGCTTGCAGCTGCACCAGCTTACTGCTCCACCATTCAACATATACACGTATCCGGTTTGTGACTTAGAGTCATCCAGATCTGAGTCGAAGCTAGCGTCGACGTAACCCTTTACGACGAGCTCTGCGTCTCCTCCATAAACGAGAAACATGTCCTTTGTCCTTTTCAGGTACTTCAGGATATTCTTGACCGCTGTCCAGTGTTCCTTGCCGGGATTACTTTGGTATCTTGCTACCAAACTTACGGCAAGGTTTACATCGGGTCTGGTACACAGCATGGCATACATAATAGATCCTATGGCTGAAGCATAGGGGATGACACTCATCTCTTCTTTATCTTTTGCCGTGGTCGGTGACTGAGCTGAGCTCAGTCTCATACCTTGTAACATAGGCAAGAACCCCTTCTTGGACTGATCCATTCTGAATCTCTTCAAAATCTTATCAAGGTATGTGCTTTGTGAAAGACCTATGAGGCGTCTCGATCTATCTCTATAGATCTTGATGCCTAATATATAAGCAGCTTCTCCAAGGTCCTTCATTGAAAAACACTTATTCAAGCAGGCCTTAATGCTGTCCAGAAATTCTATATTATTTCCCATCAGGAGTATGTCATCTACATATAATATGAGAAATGCTACAGAGCTCCCACTCACTTTCTTGTAAACGCAGGCTTCTCCATAAGTCTGCATAAACCCAAACGCTTTGATCATCTCATCAAAGCGAATGTTCCAACTCCGAGATGCTTGCACCAGTCCATAAATGGATCGCTGGAGCTTGCATACTTTGTTAGCGTTCCGAGGATCGACAAAACCTTCCGGCTGCATCATATACAGTTCTTCCTTAAGATGCCCGTTAAGGAATGCTGTTTTGACGTCCATCTGCCATATCTCATAATCATAGTATGCGGCAATTGCTAACATGATTCGGACGGACTTTAGCTTCGCTACGGGAGAGAATGTCTCATCGTAGTCAATCCCTTGAACCTGTCGATAACCCTTAGCGACAAGTCGAGCTTTATAGATGGTAACATTACCATCCGCGTCCGTCTTCTTCTTAAAGATCCATTTGTTTTCTATCGCTCGCCGATCATCGGGCAAGTCTGTCAAAGTCCATACTTTGTTTTCATACATGGATTCTATCTCGGATTTCATGGCTTCAAGCCATTTGTTGGAATCCGGGCCCGCCATTGCTTCTTCATAGTTCGAAGGTTCATTGTTGTCTAACAACATGATTTCCAGGACAGGGTTGCCGTACCACTCTGGTGCGGAACGTGTCCTTGTGGACCTACGAAGTTCAGCATTAACTTGATCCGATGTACCTTGATCATTATCATGGGTTTCCTCTTCAGTTGGTGTGGGCATCACAAGAACGGTTTCCTGTGCTGCGTCACTATCCCGCTCAAGAGGTAGTACTTCATCGAGTTCTACTTTCCTCCCACTTACTTCTTTCGAGAGAAACTCTTTTTCCAGAAAGCATCCGTTCTTGGCAACAAAGATCTTGCCTTCGGATCTTAAGTAGAAGGTATACCCTATAGTTTCCTTAGGGTATCCTATGAATACGCATTTTTCCGACTTGGGTTCGAGCTTTTCAGGTTGAAGTTTCTTGACATAAGCTTCGCATCCCCAAACTTTTAGAAACGACAGCTTAGGTTTCTTTCCAAACCATAATTCATACGGTGTCGTCTCAATGGATTTAGACGGTGCCCTATTTAAAGTGAATGTAGCTGTCTCTAGAGCGTATCCCCAAAATGATAGCGGTAAATCGGTAAGAGACATCATAGACCGCACCATATCCAATAGAGTGCGATTACGACGTTCGGACACACCGTTTCGCTGAGGTGTTCCAGGCGGCGTGAGCTGTGAAACGATTCCACATTTCTTTAAGTGTGTACCAAATTCGTGACATAAGTATTCTCCTCCACGATCTGATCGTAAGAATTTTATCTTTCGGTCACGTTGATTCTCCACCTCATTCTGAAATTCCTTGAACTTTTCAAAGGTCTCAGACTTGTGTTTCATTAAGTAGACATACCCATATCTACTCAAGTCATCTGTGAGAGTGAGAACATAACGATATCCTCCGCGAGCCTCAACGCTCATTGGACCGCACACATCGGTATGTATGATTTCCAACAAGTTGGTAGCTCGCTCCATTGTTCCGGAGAACGGAGTCTTGGTCATTTTGCCCAAGAGGCATGGTTCGCACGTGTCAAACGATTCATAATCAAGAGACTCTAAAAGTCCATCGGCATGGAGCTTCTTCATGCGCTTGACACCAATGTGACCAAGGCGGCAGTGCCACAAGTATGTGGGACTATCGTTATCAACTTTAAATCTTTTGGCATCTACACTATGAACATGTGTAATATTACGCTCGAGATTCATTAAGAATAAACCATTGACCATCGGAGCATGACCATAAAACATATCTCTCATATAAATCGAACAACCATTATTCTCAGACTTAAATGAGTAGCCATCTCGTATTAAACGAGATCCTGATACAATGTTCATGCTCAAACTTGGCACTAAATAACAATTATTAAGGTTCAAAACTAATCCCGTAGGTAAATGTAGAGGCAGCGTGCCGACGGCGATCACATCGACTCTGGAACCATTCCCGACGCGCATCGTCACCTCGTCCTTTGCCAGTCTCCGTTTATTCCGCAGCTCCTGCTGTGAGTTACAAATATGAGCAACGGCACCGGTATCAAATACCCAGGAGTTACTACGAGTACTGGTAAGGTACACATCAATCACATGTATATCAAATATACCTTTGGTGTTGCCGGCCATCTTATCCGCTAAGTATTTGGGGCAGTTCCGCTTCCAGTGACCCTTCCCCTTGCAATAAAAGCACTCAGTCTCAGGCTTGGGTCCATTCTTTGACTTCTTCCCGGTAACTGGCTTACCAGGCGCGGCAACATCTTTGCCGTCCTTCTTGAAGTTCTTCTTACCCTTGCCCTTCTTGAACTTAGTGGTCTTATTGACCATCAACACTTGATGTTCTTTCTTGATTTCAGCCTCTGCTGACTTCAGCATCGAGAACACTTCAGGAATGGTCTTTTCCATTCCCTGCATGTTGTAGTTCATCACAAAGCTCTTGTAGCTTGGTGGGAGCGACTGGAGGATTCTGTCAATGACCGCCTCATCTGGGAGGTTAATGTTCAGCTGGGTCATACGGTTGTGCAACCCAGACATCTTCAGGATGTGCTCACTGACAGAACTGTTTTCCTCCATCTTACAACTGTAGAACTTGTCGGAGATATCATATCTCTCGACCCGGGCATGAGCTTGGAAAACTAGTTTCAGCTCTTCGAACATCTCATATGCTCCGTGATGCTCAAAACGCTTTTGGAGCCCCGGTTCTAAGCTGTAAAGCATGCCGCACTGAACGAGGGAGTAATCATCAGCGCGAGACTGCCAAGCATTCATAATGTCTTAGTTCTCTGGGACGGGAGCGTCACCTAGCGGTCCTTCTAGGACATATTTTTTCCTGGCAGCTATGAGGATGATCCTCAGGTTCCGGACCCAGTCCGTATAGTTGCTGCCATCATCTTTCAGCTTGGTTTTCTCTAGGAACGCGTTGAAGTTCATGTTGACATTAGCGTTGGCCATTGATCTACAAGACATATTTGCAAAGGTTTTAGACTAAGTTCATGATAATAAAGTTCTAATCAAATTATGAACTCCCACTTAGATTAGACATCCCTTTAGTCATCTAAGTGTTACACGATCCGAGTCGACTAGTCCGTGTCCGATCATCACGTGAGACGGACTAGTCATCGTCGGTGAACATTTTCATGTTGATCGTATCTTCCATACGACTCGTGTTCGACCTTTCGGTCTCCGTGTTCCGAGGCCATGTCTGCACATGCTAGGCTCGTCAAGTTAACCCTAAGTGTTTTCGCTGTGTAAAACTGTCTTACACCCGTTGTATGTGAACGTAAGAATCCATCACACCCGATCATCACGTGGTGCTTAGAAACGACGAACTGTAGCAACGGTGCACAGTTAGGGGAGAACACTTCTTGAAATTTTATAAGGGATCATCTTATTTACTATCGTCGTCCTAAGTAAACAAGATGCATAATACATAATAAACATCACATGCAATTATATAGTTGTGACATGATATGGCCAATATCATATAGCTCCATTGATCTTCATCTTCGGGGCTCCATGATCATCTTGTCACCGGCTTGACACCATGATCTCCATCATCATGATCTCCATCATCGTGTCTTCATGAAGTTGTCACGCCAACGACTACTTCTACTTCTATGACTAACGTTTAGCAATAAAGTAAAGTAGTTTACATGGCGTTATTCAATGACACGCAGGTCATACAAAAAATAATGACAACTCCTATGGCTCCTGCCGGTTGTCATACTCATCGACATGCAAGTCGTGAATCCTATTACAAAGAACATGATCTCATACATCACAATTCATCATTCACAACTTCTGGCCATATCACATCACATGATCAATCGCTGCAAAAACAAGTTAGACGTCCTCTAATTGTTGTTGCATCTTTTACGTGGCTGCAATTGGGTTCTAGCAAGAACGTTTTCTTACCTACGAATCACCACAACGTGATTTTGTCAACTTCTATTTACCCTTCATAAGGGCCCTGTTCATCGATTCCGCTCCAACTAAGGTGGGAGAGACAGACACCCGCCAGCCACCTTATGCAACTTGTGCATGTCAGTCGGTGGAACCGGTCTCACGTAAGAGTACGTGTAAGGTTGGTCCAGGCCGCTTCATCCCACAATACCGTTGAGCAAGAAAAGACTAGTAGAGGCAAGTAAGATGACAAAATCCACGCCCACAACAAAGTTGTGTTCTACTCGTGCAAAGAGAACTACGTATAGACCTAGCTCATGATGCCACTGTTGGGGAACGTTGCAGAAAATTAAAATTTTTCCTACGGTTTCACCAAGATCCATCTATGAGTTCATCTATGCAACGAGTCTAGGGAGAGAGTTTGCATCTACATACCACTTGTAGATCGCGTGCGGAAGCTTGCAAGGTGATGATGTAGTCGTACTCGACGTGATCCAAATCACCGATGACCAGCGCCAAACGGACGACACCTCCGCGTTCAACACACGTACGGAACAGCCACGTCTCCTCCTTCTTGATCCAGCAAGGAAGGGAGGAGAGGTTGAGGGAGATGGCACCAGCAGCAGCACGACGGCGTGGTGTTGATGGAGCTGCAGTACTCCGGCAGAGCTTCGCTAAGCACTATGGAGGTGGAGGAGGTGTTGGGGAGGGAGAAGGAGGCAACCAAAGGCCAGGGCGTTCCGGTATGAAGTCCCTACTCTCCCCCACTATATATAGGGGTGCCAAGGGGGGGTGGCCGGCCCTAGGAGATCCAATCTCCTAGGGGGTGCGGCGGCCAAGGGGGTTTTTCCCTCCCCCCAAGGCACCTAGGAGGTGCCTTACCCTCCTAGGACTCTTGCCCCCTTAAACCCTAGGCGCATGGGCCTATGTGGGGCTGGTGCCCTTGGCCCATTAGGCCAAGGCGCACCCCCCTACAGCCCATGTGCCCCCCGGGACAGGTGGACCCACCCGGTGGACCCCCGGGACCCTTCCGGTGGTCCCGGTACAATACCGATAACCCCGAAACTTGTCCCGATGCCCGAAACAGGACTTCCCATATATAAATCTTTACCTCCGGACCATTCCGGAACTCCTCGTGACGTCCGGGATCTCATCCGGGACTCCGAACAACATTCGGGTTACTGCATATACATATCCCTATAACCCTAGCGTAACTGAACCTTAAGTGTGTAGACCCTACGGGTTCGGGAGACATGCAGACATGACCGAGACTCTCTCAGTCAATAACCATCAGCGGGATCTGGATACCCATGATGGCTCCCACATGCTCCTTGATGTTGTCATCGGATGAACCACTATGTCGAGGATTCGATCAAACCCTGTATGCAATTCCCTTTGTCAATCGGTACGTTACTTGCCCGAGACTCGATCGTCGGTATCCCAATACCTTGTTCAGTCTCGTTACCGGCAAGTCACTTTACTCGTACCGTAATGCATGATCCCGTGTCCAACACCTTGGTCACATTGAGCTCAATATGATGATGCATTACCGAGTGGGCCCAGAGATACCTCTCCGTCATACGGAGTGACATAATCCCAGTCTCGATCCGTGTCAACCCAACAGCTACTTTCGGAGATACCTGTAATGCACCTTTATAGTCACCCAGTTACGTTGTGACGTTTGGTACACCCAAGGCACTCTTACGGTATCCGGGAGTTACACGATCTCATGGTCGAAGGAAGAGATACTTGACACTTGCAAAGCTCTAGCAAAACGAACTACACGATCTTTTATGCTATGCTTAGGATTGGGTCTTGTCCATCACATCATTCTCCTAATGATGTGATCCCGTTATCAACGACATCCAATGTCCATAGTCAGGAAACCATGACTATCTGTTGATCACAACGAGCTGGTCAACTAGAGGCTTACCAGGGACATAGTGTGGTCTAAGTATTCACACGTGTATTACGATTTCCGGATAATACAGTTATAGCATGAATAAAAGACAATTATCATGAACAATGAAAGATAATAATACTTTTATTATTGCCTCTAGGGCATATTTCCAACAAGTCCTTCGTGGGCGACGGCCATGGTGGGATAGACAAGGTTGCTTCTTCGTGGACCCTTCGTGGGTGGAGCCCTCTGTGGACTCGCGCAACCGTTACCCTTCGTGGGTTGAAGTCTCCATCAACGTGGATGTACGATAGCACCACCTATCGGAACCACGACAAAAACATTTGTGTCTCCAATTGCGTTTGAATTCTCCAAACCCTTCCCTTTACATTCTTGCAAGTTGCTTGCTTTAATTTCCGCTGCTCATATACTGTTTGCATGCTTGTTTGAATTGTGTGAAGATTGCTTGACTTGTGCAAAGATAGCTAAAATCTGCCAAAGTCTAAAATTGGGAAAAGGTTAAGTTTTTATTGGTCAAGTAGTCTAATCCCCCCCCTCTAGACATACTTGAAGGTCCTACAAACCTCCACACCTCCCTAACCATTTCCCCTCTATTTCCCCTCTCTATTGCAAGCGGAATCGACCGGGGCGAGCACCTCCCGTAGCTCTGCCGCTGGCATCCTTGTCGCCGACAAACCCCTGCACCCCGGCGACCAACTCCACCTCCACCCGAACGGCGACTCCGACCTGAGCATATCGGTGCCCTCAGATCCTCTCGCCGTCGACCACAGCGGCGCCGGTGAGCTCGCCGCCCTCTCTGGCCCAAGGTTGACGACAACGGGCGTGGGGCCCGTCGGTCAGCCTCACACTCTGACGGGTGAGCCCCACCCGTCAGGTTTAAAACGCACGAGCGCGCGTACCGGTTCACTGCATTGGCTGAAGGCGTATTCAGCCTTTACACCTTCGACGTGGCGGCCTCGCGCGGGCTGAATCCCCTCTAGGCCTGCTGCATTGTGGCCTTTCCGGCCCAGTGGCACAGTGCCACTTTTCTTTTTCTTTTTCTGTCTATTTTCTAAAAATTCCACAGGATGAAATATTCATCCAAATGCAATAATTCCAACTCCCATATTTTTCTAAAAATCCCGCCTATTTAATGGTATAACTTTCACTCATGTCCAAACAACTTTTGTGTACTGTTCATATTCAAATTCAAATTTGAATATATTTAAACCCCTCTGAAAATCTGTTTCTCCTATTCCACAACTCCAAATCCACAACTAGTAATTTTCCCCTACTTAGATTTCCCCCTAGATTTATCAAAACTTTGATTTATCAAAGTTGACATTTTTCTGAGAACTTTGGTTTTTCTGTTTCACTATTGCCTTATTTTCTCGTTATTTTCTTGCGACGATTAGATCCCGTATTAGACGAAGTTGCTGAAGAAGAAGAAGGAGAAGAAGGATTTGAAGAACTTGAAGACCAAGCCAATCAAGGCAAGCAGCCCTTTGACCATGCCTATGAAACCCTTTTTATGCATGTCATATAGCACCATATTGTTGTTGCAACGGAATCATGATGAGGTGGTAACCACCTTGATGTTGCCTCTGTTACTTCCTTGTTGATACTTGCATTATGCATGACCCTCCCTTCCTATGAGGGTTATGCCGGTGGGAGTAGATAGGATGCTATAGTAGTGGCTACGCAAAGGGGATGGGTATATGCATGGTGATGGAAGCAAGATTGTTTTCAAAAACTTTTCGAAAACCCCATCGGGTGCCACTTATGCCCGAGGGAGATAATGAGTTGGGTAACCACTTGATGACGAAGTGGTGTACCGAGGCAAGTGTGTGTGTTATTTTCAAAACAGATTGGTTTAAGTTGCGACCATTATTCCAACCTTACATGCGCAACCACTCTACCCTTATATGGGAAAGGGCATTATTGATTACCTAGGCCGATACTAGCTTAGAACCCGCATTACTATGACGGGGGAGAGTTGGTGCTCTCTCTCGGGACGGGGTCGTGCCAGGTAGGGCGGCCAGGACTGTTTTTATAGGGCACCGGATACGCCGTTGCATCCCCTCTCGGATGTTACGATCTCGAGTGAGTCTCGTATGATGTACATCGTGAGAATACGGAACAACGAGTGGACTCCTTGTTAGTGTCGTCTAGGGGAAGATAGTGATCGGGTGCTTACCCCGGGTACTTGAGGTACCGCGGGTCGTGGATGACACGGAAGTTCCTCGGATCTTGTGGGTAAAGTGTGCAACCTCTGTAGAGTGTAAAACTATTCGAATAGCCGTGTCCACGGTCAAGGACAGTTGGGTAACTGCTCTTGGGCTACGTCCACATGTTTGTGAAACCTGGTGAGTGTGTATGGATGAGTGGAAAGAATTACTTGGGGCAAGTCAAAGGACTTGACATGATCGAGTTGGGTTGATGCCCACTCCCTTTATGTTGATATATGTAACCAGTCCCTGTGGTTACTTGAATTCATATGATGCATGATTTACCAATTGTTGAACATGTCATAGCACAATAAAATTAGCTTTCTGCAAAAATTTACCTATGTCATGCATTGTTGTATCTTGAACCAAAACATGTGTTGCTTGCGAGTACATTCAAAGTACTCATTGGCTTGCCACTAGTTATTTAATTGACCAGGCATGGAAGAACAGGAGTTCGAGGAAGAGTTCGTTGGTGACGAACATGCAAACTAGGACGCTTCCTAGTTAGAATGCATGTAGGGTTAAGTCAGATGACATGGGTTCTACTTAACGACGAAGATTTCAGCTGCTTATGTTCTCTTTCATGTTCAGCCCTTGAGGCTTCATCAATGTAAGACTTGACCATAAAGGTCATAATTTGTGTAAGACGGTATGTATGGATGTAAGACTCTTATTATTCAGCTTCTGTGTGTTCAGTGAGCATTGATCTCTAGGATCACTGTACACGTGCACTCGGTGATCACAACTCATGAGTCGGGGTCCCCACAGGTATGCGGATGGCCGGGGATGCCTAGGCAGCAGACGATGAGGGTGCGGATGAAAAGAAGCGGGAGCGGAGACGGAGTGGGAGAGAAGAGCATCGGGAGGGGGATTTCAGTGATGATAATTTACGTGCAAGAGCATTTCTAGCAGATCCCGCAAACTGGCCATCCTGTATAATAACAACGGTTTACGGGATACATCCCCTATCCCTGTCCCGAACAGATCCTTCAAATCCGGTTGTGTTGGGGAACGTTGCAGAAAACAAAAAATTTCCTACGGTTTCACCAAGATCAATCTATGAGTTCATCTAGCAACGAGAGAGAGGAGTGCATCTACATACCCTTGTAGATCGAGCGAAAGCGTTCAAGAGAACGGGGTTGAGGGAGTCGTACTCGTCGTGATCCAAATCACCGGAGATCCTAGCGCCGAACGGACGGCACCTCCGCGTTCAACACACGTACGATCAGCGTGACGTCTCCTCCTTCTTGATCCAGCAAGGGGGAAGGAGAGGTTGATGAAGATCCAGCAGCACGACAGCGTGGTGGTGGATGCAGCAGGGATCCAGCAGGGCTTCGCCAAGCGTCCGCGGGAGGGAGAGGTGTAGCAAGGGGGAAGGGAGGCGCCAAGTGCAAGGGTGCGGCTGCCCTCCCTCCCCCCTCTATATATAGGGTCCCCAGGAGGGCGTCGGCCCTAGGAGATGGGATATCCTAGTGGGGGCGGCGGGGAAGGGGGGTGCCTTGCCCCCCAAGGCAAGTGGAGGCGCCCCCTCCCCTAGGCGCAAGGGGCCCAAGGGGGGGGGCGCACCAGCCCACCAGGGGCTGGTTCCCCTCCCACTTCAGCCCATGGGGCCCTCCGGGATAGGTGGCCCCACCCGGTGGACCCCCGGGACCAGTCCAATGGTCCCGGTACAATACCGGTGACCCCCGAAACTTTCCCGATGGCCGAAACTCGACTTCCCATATATAATTCTTTACCTCCGGACCATTCCGGAACTCCTCGTGACGTTCGGGATCTCATCCGGGACTCAGAACAACTTTCGGTTTGCTGCATACTAATATCTCTACAACCCTAGCGTCACCGAACCTTAAGTGTGTAGACCCTACGAGTTCGGGGGACACGTAGACATGACCGAGACATCTCTCCGGCCAATAACCAACAACGGGATCTGGATACCCATGTTGGCTCCCACATGCTCCTCGATGATCTCATCGGATGAACCATGATGTCGAGGTTTCAAGCAACCCCGTATACAATTCCCTTTGTCAATCGGTATGTTACTTGCCCGAGATTCGATCGTCGGTATCCCAATACCTCGTTCAATCTCGTTACCGGCAAGTCACTTTACTCATACCGTAATGCATGATCCCGTGACCAGACACTTGGTCACTTTGAGCTCATTATGATGATGCATTACCGAGTGGGCCCAGAGATACATCTCCGTCATACGGAGTGACAAGTCCCAGTCTTGATCCATGTCAACCCAACAGACACTTTCGGAGATACCCGTAGTATACCTTTATAGTCACCCAAGTAGGTTGTGACGTTTGGTACACCCAAAGCACTCCTACGGTGTCCGGGAGTTACACGATCTCATGGTCTAAGGAAAAGATACTTGACATTGGAAAAGCTCTAGCAAACGAACTACACGATCTTGTGCTATTCTTAGGATTGGGTCTTGTCCATCACATCATTCTCCTAATGATGTGATCTCGTTATCAATGACATCCAATGTCCATAGTCAGGAAATCACGACTATCTGTTGATCAACGAGCTAGTCAACTAGAGGCTCACTAGGGACATGTTGTGGTCTATGTATTCACACGTGTATTATGATTTCCGGATAATACAATTATAGCATGAATAAAAGACAATTATCATGAACAAGGAAATATAATAATAATCCTTTTATTATTGCCTCTAGGGCATATTTCCAACAGTCTCCCACTTGCACTAGAGTCAATAATCTAGTTACATTGTGATGAATCGAACACCCATAGAGTTCTGGTGTTGATCATGTTTTGCTCGCGGAAGAGGTTTAGTCCACGGGTCTGTGACATTCAGATCCGTATGTACTTTGCAAATATCTATGTCTCCATATTGAACATTTTCATGGATGGAGTTGAAACGACGCTTGATGTGCCTGGTCTTCTTATGAAACCTGGGCTCCTTGGCAAGGGCAATAGCTCCAGTGTTGTCACAGAAGAGAGTGATCGACCCCGACGCATTGGGTATGACTCCTAGGTCGGTGATGAACTCCTTCATCCATATCGCTTCATGTGCTGCCTCCGAGGCCGCCATGTACTCCGCTTCACATGTAGATCCCGCCACGACGCTCTGCTTGCAACTGCACCAGCTTACTGCTCCACGATTCAACATATACACGTATCCAGTTTGTGACTTAGAGTCATCCAGATCTGTGTTGAAGCTAGCGTCGACGTAACCCTTTACGACGAGCTCTTCGTCACCTCCATAGACGAGAAACATGTCCTTAGTCCTTTTCAGGTACTTCAGGATATTCTTGACCGCTGTCCAGTGTTCCTTGCCGGGATTACTTTGGTTCCTTCCTACCAAACTTACGGCAAGGTTTACATCAGGTCTGGTACACAACATGGCATACATAATAGATCCTATGGCTGAGGCATAGGGGATGACACTCATCTCTTCTTTATCTTTTGCTGTGGTCGGGCATTGAGCCGAGCTCAATCTCACACCTTGCAATACAGGCAAGAACCCTTTCTTGGACTGATCCATATTGAACTTCTTCAATATCTTATCAAGGTATGTGCTTTGTGAAAGACCTATGAGGCGTCTTGATCTATCCCTATAGATCTTGATGCCTAATATGTAAGCAGCTTCTCCAAGGTCCTTCATTGAAAAACACTTATTCAAGTAGGCCTTAATGCTGTCCAAAAGTTCTATATCATTTCCCATCAAAAGTATGTCATCTACATATAATATGAGAAATGCTACAGAACTCCCACTCACTTTCTTGTAAATGCAAGCTTCTCCATAAGTCTGCATAAACCCAAACGCTTTGATCATCTCATCAAAGCGAATGTTCCAACTCCGAGATGCTTGCACCAGCCCATAAATGGATCGCTGGAGCTTGCATACCTTGTTAGCATTCTCAGGGTCGACAAAACCTTCCGGCTGCATCATATACAGTTCTTCCTTAAGATGTCCGTTAAGGAATGTCGTTTTGACGTCCATCTGCCATATCTCATAATCATAGTATGCGGCAATTGCTAACATGATTCGGACGGACTTTAGCTTCGCTACGGGAGAGAATGTCTCATCGTAGTCAACCCCTTGAACTTGTCGATAACCCTTAGCGACAAGTTGAGCTTTATAGATGGTAACATTACCATCCACGTCCGTCTTCTTCTTAAAGATCCATTTGTTTTCTATCGCTCGCCGATCATCGGGCAAGTCTGTCAAAGTCCATACTTCGTTTTCATACATGGATCCTATCTCGGATTGCATGGCTTCAAGCCATTTGTTGGAATCTGGGCCCGCCATCGCTTCTTCATAGTTCGAAGGTTCACCGTTGTCTAACAACATGATTTCCAGGACAGGGTTGCCATACCACTCTGGTGTGGAACGTGTCCTCGTGGACCTACGAAGTTCAGTAGTAACTTGGTCCGAAGTACCTTGATCATTAACTTCCTCTTCAGTTGGTGCTGGCACCACAGGAACATCTTCCTGAGCTACGCTACTCATCGGTTCAAGAGGTAGTACTTCATCAAGCTCTACTTTCCTCTCACTTAGTTCTTTCGATAAAAACTCTTTCTCCAGAAAGGACCCGTTCTCGGCAACAAAGATCTTGCCCTCGGATCTTAAGTAGAAGGTATACCCAATGGTTTCCTTAGGGTATCCTATGAAGACGCATTTTTCCGACTTGGGTTCAAGCTTTTCAGGTTGAAGTTTCTTGACATAAGCATCGCATCCCCAAACTTTTAGAAATGACAGCTTAGGTTTCTTCCCAAACCATAATTCATACGGTGTCGTCTCAAAGGATTTAGATGGTGCCCTATTTAAAGTGAATGTAGCTGTCTCTAGAGCGTATCCCCAAAAAGATAGCGGTAAATCGGTAAGAGACATCATAGATTGCACCATATCCAATAAAGTGCGATTACGATGTTCGGACACACCATTACGCTGAGGTGTTCCAGGCGGCGTGAGTTGTGAAATGATTCCACATTTCCTTAAGTGCGTACCAAATTCGTGACTTAAATATTCTCCTCCACGATCTGATCATAAGAACTTTATCTTTCGGTCACGTTGATTCTCTACCTCATTCTGAAATTCCTTGAACTTTTCAAAGGTCTCAGACTTGTGTTTCATCAAGTAGACATAACCATATCTACTCAAGTCATCAGTGAGAGTGAGAACATAATGATATCCTCGGAAAGCCTCAACGCTCATTGGACCGCACACATCAGTATGTATGATTTCCAATAAGTCGGTTGCTCGCTCCATTGTTCCGGAGAACGGAGTCTTGGTCATTTTGCCCATGAGGCATGGTTCGCATGTGTCAAATGATTCATAATCGAGAGACTCTAAAAGTCCATCAGCATGGAGCTTCTTCATGCGCTTGACACCAATGTGACCAAGGCGGCAGTGCCACAAGTATGTGGGACTATCGTTATCAACTTTACATCTTTTGGTATCCACACTATGAATATGTGTAACATTACGTTCGAGATTCATTAAGAATAAACCATTGACCATCGGGGCATGACCATAAAACATATCTCTCACATAAATAGAACAACCATTATTCTCGGATTTAAATAAGTAGCCATCTCGTATTAAATGAGATCCAGATACAATGTTCATGCTCAAACTTGGCACTAAATAACAATTATTGAGGTTTAAAACTAATCCCGTAGGTAAATGCAGAGGTAGCGTGCCGACGGTGATCACATCGACCTTGGAACCATTCCCGACGCGCATCGTCACCTCGTCCTTCGCCAGTCTCCGCTTATTCCGCAGCTCCTGCTTTGAGTTACAAATATGAGTAACGGCACTGGTATCAAATACCTAGGAGCTACTACGAGCACTGGTAAGGTACACATCAATTACATATATATAACATATACCTTTAGTGTTGCCGGCCTTCTTGTCCGCTAAGTATTTGGGGCAGTTCCGCTTCCAGTGACCCTTCCCTTTGCAATAAAAGCACTCAGTCTCAGGCTTGGGTCCATTCTTTGACTTCTTCCCGGCAACTGGCTTACCGGGCGCGGCAACATCCTTGCCGTCCTTCTTGAAGTTCTTATTACCCTTGCCTTTCTTGAACTTGGTGGTTTTATTGACCATCAACACTTGATGTTCCTTTTTGATTTCTACCTCTGCTGACTTCAACATTGAAAATACTTCAGGAATAGTTTTCACCATCCCCTGCATATTGTAGTTCATCACAAAGCTCTTGTAGCTTGGTGGGAGCGACTGAAGGATTCTGTCAATGACCGCCTCGTCCGGGAGGTTAATGTCCAGCTGGGACAGGCGGTTGTGCAACCCAGACATTTTGAGTATGTGCTCACTGACAGAACTATTTTCCTCCATCTTACAACTATAGAACTTGTCGGAGACTTCATATCTCTCGACTCGGGCGTGAGCTTAGAAAACCATTTTCAGCTCCTCGAACATCTCATATGCTCCATGTTGCTCAAAACGCTTTTGGAGCCCCGGTTCTAAGCTGTAAAGCATGCCGCACTGAACGAGGGAGTAATCATCAGTACGTGACTGCCAAGCATTCATAACGTCTTGGTTCTCTGGGATGGGTGCTTCACCTAGCGGTCCTTCTAGGACATATGCTTTCTTGGCAGCTATGAGGATGATCCTCAGGTTCCGGACCCAGTCCGTATAGTTGCTGCCATCATCTTTCAGCTTGGTTTTCTCTAGGAACACGTTGAAGTTCATGTTGACATGAGCATTGGCCATTTGATCTACAAGACATTTTTTGCAAAGATTTTAGACTAAGTTCATAATAATTAAGTTCATCTAATCAAATTATTTAATGAACTCCCACTCAGATTAGACATCCCTCTAGTCATCTAAGTGATACATGATCCGAGTCGACTAGGCCGTGTTCGATCATCGCGTGAGACGGACTAGTCATCATCGGTGAACATCTCCATGTTGATTGTATCTTCCATACGACTCATGTTCGACCTTTCGGTCTCTGTGTTCCGAGGCCATGTCTGTACATGCTAGGCTCGTCAAGTTAACCTAAGTGTTTTGCATGTGTAAATCTGTCTTACACCCGTTGTATGTGAACGTTAGAATCTATCACACCCGATCATCACGTGGTGCTTCGAAACAACGAACTGTCGCAACGGCGCACAGTTAGGAGAACACTTTCTTGAAATTATTATGAGGGATCATCTTATTTACTACCGTCGTTCTAAGTAAACAAGATGCAAAAACATGATAAACATCACATGCAATCAAATAGTAGTGACATGATATGGCCAATATCATATAGCTCCTTTGATCTCCATCTTTGGGGCTCCATGATCATCTTCGTCACCGGCATGACACCATGATCTCCATCATCGTGTATCCATAAAGTTGCTCGCCAACTATTACTTCTACTACTATGGCTAACGGTTTAGCAATAAAGTAAAGTAATTACATGGCGTTAAATCATTGACACGTAGGTCATACAATAATTAAGACAACTCCTATGGCTCCTGCCGGTTGTCATACTCATCGACATGCAAGTCGTGATTCCTATTACAAGAACATGATCTCATGCATCACAATATATCATTCATCATTCATCACAACTTTTGGCCATATCACATCACAAAGCAATTGCTGCAAAAACAAGTTAGACGTCCTCTAATTGTTGTTGCATCTTTTACTTGGCTGCAATAGGGTTCTAGCAAGAACGTTTTCTTACCTACGAAAAAGCCACAACGTAATTTGTCAACTTCTATTTACCCTTCATAAGGACCCTTTTCATCGAATCCGCTCCAACTAAAGTGGGAGAGACAGACACCCGCTAGCCACCTTATGCAACTAGTGCATGTCAGTCGGTGGAACCTGTCTCACGTAAGCGTACGTGTAAGGTCAGTCCGGGCCGCTTCATCCCACAATACCGCTGAAGCAAAATAAGACTAGTAGTGGCAAAAAAGTTGACAACATCTACGCCCACAACAGATTTGTGTTCTACTCGTGCCAAGAGAACTACGCATAGACCTAGCTCATGATGCCACTGTTGGGGAACGTTGCAGAAAACAAAAAATTTCCTACGGTTTCACCAAGATCAATCTATGAGTTCATCTAGCAACGAGAGAGAGGAGTGCATCTACATACCCTTGTAGATCAAGCGGAAGCGTTCAAGAGAACGGGGTTGAGGGAGTCGTACTCGTCGTGATCCAAATCACCGGAGATCCTAGCGCCGAACGGACGGCACCTCCGCGTTCAACACACGTACGGTCAGCGTGACGTCTCCTCCTTCTTGATCCAGCAAGGGGGAAGGAGAGGTTGATGAAGATCCAGCAGCACGACGGTGTGGTGGTGGATGCAGCAGGGATCCGGCAGGGCTTCGCCAAGCGTCTGCGGGAGGGAGAGGTGTAGCAAGGGGGAAGGGAGGCGCCAAGTGCAAGGGTGCGGCTGCCCTCCCTCCCCCCCTCTATATATAGGGTCCCCAGGGGGGGCCCTAGGAGATGGGATCTCCTATGAGGGGCGGCCAAGGGGGGTGCCTTGCCCCCCAAGGCAAGGGGAGGCGCCCCTCCCCTAGGGTTCCCAACCCTAGGCGCGGGGGAGGCCCAAGGGGGGGGGGCGCACCAGCCCACCAGGGGCTGGTTCCCCTCCCACTTCAGCCCATGGGGCCCTCCGGGATAGGTGGCCCCACCCGGTGGACCCCCGGGACCCTTCCGGTGGTCCTGGTACAATACCGGTGACCCCCGAAACTTTCCCGATGGCCGAAACTCGACTTCCCATATATAATTCTTTACCTCCGGACCATTCCGGAACTCCTCTGACGTCCGGGATCTCATCCGGGACTACGAACAACTTTCGGTTTGCTGCATACTAATATCTCTACAACCCTAGCGTCACCGAACCTTAAGTGTGTAGACCCTGCGGGTTCGAGAGACACGTAGACATGACCGAGACGGCTCTCCGGCCAATAACCAACAGCGGGATCTGGATACCCATGTTGGCTGCCACATGCTCCTCAATGATCTCATCGGATGAACCACGATGTCGAGGATTCAAGCAACCCCGTATACAATTCCCTTTGTCAATCGGTATGTTACTTGCCCGAGATTCGATCGTCGGTATCCCGATACCTTGTTCAATCTCGTTACCGGCAAGTCACTTTACTCGTACCGTAATGCATGATCCCGTGACCAGACACTTGGTCACTTTGAGCTCATTATGATGATGATGCATTACTGAGTGGGCCCAGAGATACCTCTCCGTCATACGGAGTGACAAATCCCAGTCTCGATCCGTGTCAACCCAACAGACACTTTCAGAGATACCCGTAGTATACCTTTATAGTCACCCAGTTACGTTGTGACGTTTGGTACACCCAAAACACTCCTACGGTGTCCGGGAGTTACACGATCTCATGGTCTAAGGAAAAGATACTTGACATTGGAAAAGCTCTAACAAATGAACTACATGATCTTGTGCTATGCTTAGGATTGGGTCTTGTCCATCACATCATTCTCCTAATGATGTGATCTCGTTATCAATGACATCCAATGTCCATAGTCAGGAAACCATGACTATCTGTTGATCAACGAGCTAGTCAACTAGAGGCTCACTAGGGACATGTTGTGGTCTATGTATTCACACGTGTATTACGATTTCCGGATAATACAATTATAGCATGAATAAAAGACAATTATCATGAACAAGGAAATATAATAATAATCCTTTTATTATTGCCTCTAGGGCATATTTCCAACAGGTTGTCCCCAAAAAAATTGTGGGATCCCGAATCTGCGAGCCCATTTCCTCCAAATATACGGATTTCACCCAAGTTTGCTTGCTCCTGTTTTCATTGGCGTGAACCTACTGCAAATCCCCGTCGCCTGTTGCTGCCCCCGGCTCCCTCGCGCTGCATCCGTTCCACCTAGTTTTGGCCGACGGGGGTTGCCTATTTGTGTCCGCCGGTTGCGGCGGCCACCGGCGCCATGGATCCGCTCTAGAGCTCAGTGCGCGGGCTTGTAGCTTGTGAATCCAGTTTGCTCCCGGTGCTTCTGAGTGGCGCACGTTGGAGGAAGAGGGCGCCGCGACTTTGCTTCGACCGATGGGGAGAAGAAAGGGGCGGCGCAAGGGGGCTTTGCTTCGTTCGTCCGGAAAAGGGAGATGGGAGAAAGGGGTGGCGCGAC